>NC_045542.1:76166459-76468959 GCF_009769535.1 Thamnophis elegans
ATGGACTTTTCCTTCTCAAGCATGGACTTAAAAATCCAACACAATATTAGAACAAAAATAAAATAAGCACCAGAACAAACATTGCAGGCTGCAAAATGCAAACAGTGATTTAGTAGTTGACAGCATATAAACAAATGAATGAAATGTCTTCAGCTAAAAGTCTGGGAAGATAAAATCAATCGGAAGAAGAAATTAGGTGCACATTTAACACTCTTACAAATGCCTGCTAAATTATGTGATAAATGCCAGGTGACAACTGATTCCAGATGCACAAGAACACTATGGAAGAAATCTCATCTTGTTTTTCTCACTAGTCTAATTGTCCTCCATAGTAAACTAAGCAGAAGCATATCCAATGCTAGCCATAAACCAATAGCACTGGTCCCCATTTCTTGAGTTATCCCAAACTTAAGTCACAGAGCTTTTTAAGGATCAAAACCAGCTGTTTCAATTAGACTCGGGAACTAAACCAGGGCAGTGGCTGCAATAAAGGTATTACTTAAACTGACCTTCAACACCACTTTTGGGGATCACTCATCCTGGATCTTCAGGCCTTTTACACCTCACACCCAAGCGTGATCCAGAAAGATAGTTGTGACTGAGAGTCACGAAAGCTGCTAAAAGACTGGGGAGTCAGAAGAATCCCGAAGGTTTAAACTGAATGAATTCAGCCATGGCTTTCTCTTGTCTAAAATGCACCTGGAGCTAATGTTCATCAAAGATAATTTCCACGAATTGCCTTTCACTTGACATTATTTGGAAATGAGGTGCTGCACTATTTTCTTAGGCGATTAGAGATATGAGAAAATTGGCCCATTAAAAGTGAGCCTATTAGGCTAGAATGATTAGTAGATTCTAGAAGACAATGAGTTGGCATGAAATCCTGTGGATGAGTGTACTTAAGAGAAACTCAGTGCTACAATTAATACACTTATGTTCATGTTTCTTTAGCTGATGAAGGTCTTGATCCAAAGACATCTGGTTATCGCAGCTTTGGGCTTTTCACTTATAGCTAACTAAGGTACAAATATGTCCTGGCAATATATATTTTTTATTCTTATTATTGGTTAATTTTTGGTGAGATTCATAGCCTTTGGGGCTGGTTGATAGCTCAACAGCTCAAGTCCTAATCAAGCACCTAGGAACTGTTAAGGTAACATCAGAGGATATAAGCTGGATAAGTGGTTTTTTGTAGAATCAGAATGTTCAAGTCTAATAAATTTAGAATTTCCAAATAGCGAGGTAGCCCTTTAGGTATTGCTCAAAGGGCTCCAATTACAATCAGGACAACATACGATTTCTTTTTCCACAGTCGCTCAATTTCAATTTGCAAGTCCTGGTACTTTGTGATTTTTTTCTTGCTGCTTATCTTCAATTATTCTCCTCCTTCTCCTTCTCCTTCTCCATCATCATCATCATCATCATCATCATCATCATCATCATCATCATCATCACCGCCTTACTCCTATAATGGTGTCCTCATCTTGTCTTGTAGTAAGACAGGCCAAAAGCATGCATAGCTGCACAGTATTATTTCCCTTATTCTGACACTTATGACAAAGGAATGTAAATTGCTAGGCTTTGTCACTCATTAACTTGAAGAGAAATAGAACAGAACCAATCAAGGATAAAGAAGAGCAGTAGGATAGCAAATGTCATATCCACATAGATTTTTTCTCCTGGTTTATTCTACTAAGCAGTGGGGAAGGACCCTCTGTAAGCAGCTGTCATTTTTTAATGGAGTGTGCCCAAACTGCAGTTTCCTTGATGTCCAGGGAATTTATTTGAAATCTCATGCAATGCAAGTATTTGTTTGGTTGATTGTTTCAAGTATTTATAATGTTACTCAACCACTTGATTCTGAGAAGTGTACAGCAGGAATAAAATTTTAGCAGAAAACAACCCCAAATTGTTTTTTTAAAAAACCCCAATACTGTATATAAAACAGCACGCCAAATGAAACAATTAAAATAACCAAAAGAGGACTTCAGGTCAGGACTTCATTGCTTTTCTAAAAGCAAACCAGTAGTATATTGGGCAGAGATTACTCCAGTCAATAGGAACAGCTACTGAAAAGGGACACTTCCTAAATCCAATAAGATGACAGTGTTTAACAGAGGGACAGATAGATATACCTGAGAACAGGCAGTTCTGCAATTTCAATACTCACTGGTCTCTTTCCCATCTTTTCCCTTATTTTGCTAAAAACAGAGATTGCTCTGTTTTTCTTCAACACCTTGATGGTTTCAGTGCTTTCCTCACATCCCTATCTTGTCTTAGAAAAAGAAGTTGTGATAGAAGACTGACTTTATTGCAGACATGATGATAGTTGGGGCAAACCTGCAGAACTGACTGTTTGACATCAAATATCATGGTTAAAGAACTGGCAACCCTCTCCCGGACAGTTGAAGAATGTAATGCAGACAATACAGTATACTTTGAAATACAAAGAGTTTTCTTTTCACCCAGATAAGCAGATACTGCAAGAACTAGCAACAGCTATTATTTACATGCACTCAAGTGTGCATGTATACAAAAGGAGATACACGAGATGAAATGGGCTGGAGCCCATAAGACATGTGCACATAGGCACAGGTGTCCATGTCTACCAGGAAAGGTGCTTGGTTAAATGATCAACTTATTTCCTATAGAATGTAAAGACAAATGCTTGCCTTATTATAGTTAAGAAATAGTACTTTCAATAGTATTTGACTTTCTCTCCCCATATGATTAAACAAGGAAAATACTACAAAAGCTATCTGAACCCTAAGAAAAACCATGAGAAATCCTAATACATGATTATTCTTAAACACGTCGACTCAGAACAATTAATATTGATTATCATACTTGACTTTAAATTGGTTAAACACTAGTAAGAGGATAACTATCTTCTCTATGAGTACAAATGAATGGAGTTAATATTGAAATCTAGGTTTTAAAGGAAGAGCCACTACTTTAAATTCATTATAGTAGCAGAAAATATGAACTTAAGTTTGAGTTGAGAAATGCAAACTAATTATTCCCCTCCTTAGAGACAGATAATTTAAGAAATTAAACCAGAGTGGAGGGTATTTACAGTAGCTAGCTACAAAGGATATTTCATTAGAATGAAGAGAAGGATTTTGTATTTCCTTTAGATCAGGGTTTCCCCGGGGACTGAAGGGAATATTTAAAGGGTGGTTGTTGCTACTATTTGTGCTACTGTTAGTTAAAGTAGTATTTGTTTATTTTTATATAATAAATGTTTGGGAGATGATGGACAATATGAAATTTCATGAAGGGATTAATCAGCTGAAGCAACTGGGGACTCCTTACTCTAGATGTAAGGTTGTTTATAAAACACCTTGAATACCAAAGCTGAGAAGAATATATTTATTTCAATGTATTAATTTCCCATGCAAAAGAATAAAGCTAACACTTTACTACATGCCAGTTTTAAAACATGGGATCAAATAGGTGATCAGTTTCTATTGGTGGAAGCAACAACCCCCCTCCCATAAAGTTTAAACGAAGTAACTTCAATAGAAAGACCTAAACTACAACCTGAGCATTAAGTACCAATTCTTGCCCTTTTGGAAAGTGATTGACATCACACTTGCCAAACAGCTCACCTTTGCTCAATCCTCTGGGAAATCTAATCTGAGCATCATATCCACCTTACTCAACTTGTAAATGTACCTCTACCTTGCTCAGCATTCCTCTTAGCCTGTACTTACACTCTATTGCGGTTTGTTGCTATTGCCATTCAATACTGGAGCAACTTGGGGATTAGCTTACCAGCTATTTCCTGGTAATGCTTGAAAAAAACAAATGGTATAGATAACGTCAATAATAATAATAACATGCTTACTTCCCACACTGGTATCACCCTACCTTGATGGTTAGTGATTGATGCTGGATTCATAATGCCTTTTAGGCTAAGTGGAAAACAACCTTGGTTGCTACAGAAAGGGTGGTACAGATTCCACAACAAAAAAACTTCAGCTTAGTGTTGCTGAGAAAATACGGCATCGGTAATGGCATCAGTTTGTAGGTGTAGACACGTAAAGCTACTGGGGTTAATTTAAGGCTACCTTTTCCTGTCATTCGCTGACACATTTTCTTAATTCTAATGTTTCTCTAATACAAGACAAACATTAAAAAAGACACAATAATAGACTTACCTTGCCAGAGGATTTCTGAAACCTAGAACCATTCATAGGTCACAACATTTTCACCACTCCCTTGGGAGAGTGCTAATCACCCTTCCCCTTGAAGGGACATCCAATTGAAACTCCAATTAATCATTAGATCTCCACTACAATCAGAATTAGCCCTACGCTTGCTTCACACTTTCTTCATCTCATTAATGCCACATAATCATAACTTATGGAACCAGTTCCTGCCTAATTATATCCATCTTGTTCTCTCTGTGTGAAGTTATTGTCTGCAAATTGGGAACATGCATTTTATTGGTGATTCTCTCTTCCTTTAGAGAAATGACAAATGTACACCACGGCTTTTGTTAGGAAGGTGCAGGCTTCTTCCCAGCAGCCTGTGCAGAAATCACATTTTTTTCCAACAATTCAGTTTGCAATTTGGTGCTCCCTTCCCTAGCAACTGCCTCCACTGCCAGTAAAGACAGCTGCAATCAGACAACTGCTATAAGAACCTACAGAACTGTATGGGAGATACCATTGATGATAAGGGCTGTTATATGTTCTTCATATCTTTATGCTTTCTAATACCTTTTTTTTACATTAAAGATTTAACTTGCAATGGGGATTGAAAAAAGCAAAGCAACATTTTTTTCCCCTCCAGGAAGGCAATTTAATTAGACTAGGGCAGAAAGACAGGATGGTGGAAGCTTTTCATCATATTCCCCCTTCTTTGCCACCGTGATTTACTTTGTTTTGCTTTTTAATTATCAGTTGCATTTCTATCTCAATATTTACGTATCAAACCAGTTAGAAACAATATTCAAACACCATATTTGAACCTTTGTTGCTGACACAGGATCAAATTTGGGGGAAACAATTAGGCTAAATGGAATTTCCCTGCCATTAGTGTCACTTCTGAACAATCTATGCATTCTATAGAGGCCTCTGCCCAGAATTTCAGTGCTTCATTTGCTTCATTTTTCAGTGGAGTTTTCACTAATATCATTGCTGGTGAAGGAACATGGCAGTTCAAAGCTAACACATGGAAAGATGTCATATGAAGACTAGCAATAGCACTTAGACTTATATACTGCTCCATAATGCTTTATGGCCTTCTCTAAGTGGTTTATAGAGTCAGCCCCCAACAATCTGGGTCCTCATTTTACTGACCTTGGAAGGATGGAAGGCTGAATCAACCTTGAGCAGGTCAGGATCAAACTTCTGGCAGTCATCAGAATTAGTCTGCAATACTGCATTCTAACTACTGCGCCACCATGGCTGCTCTAATCACTGCACCACCATGGCTGCTCTAACTGCTGCACCGCCACGGCTTTTACCATGGTGCTTGGGACAGCATCACATATTTTGGAAAGCATTTTTTGAGATAACGCACAGGCTCCTTCTCTCTCTCACTCAGTATAAGCAGAAGCTGCTGATGTCACGTTTCAGATGATACAGGTGGCCAGAAGCAAGTACAGATAGTTCTTGACTTATGACCACAATAGAGCCCAAATTTTATGTTGTTAAGCGAGACAGTTGCTCAGTGAATTTTGCACCAATTTGCAACCTTTTTTTAAAACCACAGTTGTTAAGTGAATTATTGCAGTTGTTAAGTGAACCTAGTTTCGCCATGAACTTTGCTTGTCAGAAGATCAAAAAAGCTGATCACCCCAGGACATTGCGATTGTCATGAATATATGCCACTTGCTAAGTGTCCAAATTTTGATCACATGGCCATGGGGGGGGATGCAATGGTTGTAAGTGCAAGAAAATGGTCATAAGTAACTTTTTCTAGTGCCGTTGTAACTTAAAATGGTCACTATCCAAATGGTTGTAAGTGGAGGACTATCTGCAATTCTTGCAGTAGCAGAGAATATATGTAGCTCAGGATTGAATTTTTGCACTTGTTTTTCTTCTTCTTCAAGATCTTTCATTGCCATGCTGGTAATATCTGCTTTTTGACCAGTTGCTGAAAAGGGAAGATTTTTATGTGCAGGATAAATTATTTGGCAGATAAGACAAAAGAAAAGGAAACAAAACACCTGCTGATGTTGGATTCCAGAGCAGCACATGAGGCTAGAAAGAAAATGCATTTAGGAAGCCACCTAATTTCAGGAGAAGATCTGCCAACTAAGGAGCAAATTCTAAGGGTTGATGCCAAGCTTCTCTTGCAACTGCTGGATTGAGATCAAACCTTGGCATCAGCTGATAGGATATTCCAATCTAGATTCTGTTTTTCCCAAACTACAAAAATCACTTTTGACAATTCTACCCTCCCCCTTGTCTGATAAAATGCAGATAAAATGCAGAGGCAATGTACAGGTGGCCCTTGACTTACAACAGTCAAGGACTGTTTAGTGACAGTTCAGAGTTACAGTGGCACCAAAAAATATGAATTATGACTGTTTTTCTCAGTTACAACCTTTGCAGCATCCCCATGATCATGTGATCAAAATTCAGACACTTGTCAATTGCTCACTGTTGCAGTGTCCCAAGTCATGTGACCCTGTTGTGAGACCTTCTGACAAGAAAATGGGGGAAGCCAGATTCACTTAGCAACTGGCTTTCTAACTTATCAACTGCGGTGGTTCACTTAACAACTGTGGAAAGAAAGGTTGTAAAAGGGAGCAAAGCTCACTTAATAAATGTCTCACTTCACGATGGAAATTTTGGGCTCAAGGGCGGCTGTAAGTAAAGGGCTACCAGCCTACTGAATTGCAACAAAGCTATAATGCAACCTGTGGTTTTACACGAGTACTGCAACTTTCCCCAAAGGGGATTCTGCTGACCATTGTCTCTCCTGAGGGGTTCACACATTGCTGTTAGATAGTTGACTCACCTGCACATGCTGCACACAAAGCACTTGGGATGGTAAGTCCGGCCCAAGGCTGAGATAACCTCTCCGGTGATGAAGTCCTGACAGCTGTCACAGCGGGTGCCGTAGAGCTGCTGGTAGTCGTGGGTGCAGATGTATTCCCCATTTTTAAAGAAGAAGCCAGACTGAGCTAGATCACAGCCACACACTACAGAAGGGAAAGTACATGCAGAGATAGAAAAGTCAGTCCTTTCATCTCTCCAAATAGGCACTTTTCTCTTAAAACAAACAAACAGATGCTTCTTGAGGTGCCATCATAAGGATGGGGATCTCTGGGTCATACCGAAAACCTTGTTTGTCAATCAAAGGGGAGACATCTGTAGAGATTCTCAGTCATCCAGGTCGTGGTTGTCCCAAAGGTGCTTTTTCAGGAGGCAATGGAACTTTCTTGGTTTTTTTTTTCTTTTGAAGATGTCTCGCTTCTCATCCAAGAAGCTTCTTCAGCTCTGACAGGATAGTGGGGAATGGAAGGATTTATATTCCTTGCAGTCAGCTGGACATCTGCATCTTTTTAGAGGGACTTTTAGCTGTTCAATTTGGGATGGACACTCTTTGATTGGTGTGGGAGTAGGAAAGGATTTCCAGAGGAGAGAAAAATTGCAGACTGCAGGAACAAGGAGCACTACTCAGGTGACCCTCAGGACACAGATAAACTCCAAGTGCTTCAAGAACCCTCTAAAAGGATGCAAATGACCAGCTGTCTGTAAGGGATATAAATCCTTCCATTCCCACTATCCTGTTAGAGCCAAAGAAGCTTCTTGGATGAGAAGTGAAATGTCTTCAAAAGAAAAAACAAGAAAGTTCAGTTGTCTCCTGAAAAAAGCATCTTTGGGACATCTAGGAGCTAAACTCTGCCCACCCTGCATAGCCATGGTGAATGGCTCCACATTTTGCACAGTGTTTTTATTGGCAACAGCCCCATTGCTTTTTCCTAAATATAAAAGTTGTGTTTCTTCCATAAAACGTAACAACAGAAGGGAGGTCTTTCAATCTAACCCCCTGCTCAAGCAGGAGACCCTGTACCATTTCAGATGAACAGTTGTCCAATCTCTTCTTTAAAATCTTCAGTGTTGTAGCACCCAAAACATCACTTCTGAAGAAGACCAAATACAGGAGGACCAGCCATGCTTAGGAATTCCCATCAGCCAGTCTGTCAAACCTGACTTCATTCTTATATCTATGACCGCTGGCTTCCAGGTCATTTCTAATCTCAACTCAATGTACTTGGTCATTCATTTTGCAAATTGAAATGGCTTAAATGTGTCCACGGAATCAGCTCCTTTCAATTCAGCCTATTGCGGCTCTCTAGCATCTAAATATTAGATAAAGCAGCCTGAAGCGGGATTATCTGAAGCAGCCACCTGTTTTTTATCCCATCGCTGACACCTGAGGCTTGACTGGTGCTGGTATGTGAGAGGGTCTTTCCGTGGCGCGGCTTTGGCAGGCCCTGCCTCAGGAAATCCTTTGGCTTCTCCCTGATGACAATCTCCCTGATCAAGCTTGAAAGCTTTTCTGCTTCAGCATGCCTTCAGCCAGTTTCTGCCTCCTGGTCTGTCAGTTCCATCTTTGCTATCCAAATTACATTTTCTGCTCTCTGTTTTGGTTTATTGACTTTTTCATGTACATATTTGCTGCGGTTGTCAAGGGCCACAGTGTGTGTGTGTGTGTGTGTGTACCCACGTGTGTGTGATCACATTATGCAATGCTTTCCTAAAGTGAGGGTGTGTCTAGTGAGTGCTTATGTGTAGGAGACTGTGGAAAACAATCTTTAGAAAACAAGTTGGGCAGGAAGCAACCCAGAATAATTACGTTGGTAGAAGGCTGCTTTGATAGCCTCACTGCCCACTCTGGATGACTGACAGTGGGCAGTGTGATCTGAGTACACTGATGAACTCCCTATGTGAAAGGTCCATCTGGTGTGTTAAAAGTGCATCAGTGTTCCCTGATGTACAAATCACTAGTAGATACAAGTGCCTGAACCAGTTTTCAGTTTCTTTGCAATGACGGTCTCCAAGTCACCTGAGTGAAACAATTTCTTGAATAGTGAGGCTAAACTTTCTTCCTTCGTTCTGCCACCCTGCCTAACCCTTTACCAAGCAGTATCTTCTCATCCCCCATCCCTGCCCCCTATAGACTCTAGGAGGGCAAGATACTTCTTGTGGTCGTCTAAAATACCATCAATGTGTTGTTAGCACCATGCAGTGAAAATAAGGCAAGGTTTACAGTGGGGGAGACGTTATGAAGGGAAATTTCTGCTGAGAGAAAGCCTGGCCTGGGGAATCGTTTGTGAGCCTTGGTGCATGACGGCAGCAAGATGTGCCCTTTTTGATTGACTACAAGCAGACAGGTTGAGAGGCTGAGTAGGCTAGCAGAGGAGCCACTAGTATATTGGGTCTTTAATGGCAACTAGTGAGAAATACATCTAGTAGGGTTCTTGTCTTTTGAGAGACCTTGGCCTATAATTCCCCAGTGAGGCAATGGAGAGAAACAAACTGGCAATGCAGTGAAGAAATGGCTCAATTACTACACTCACATGCCATGACCCACTGAAAGAGAGATAGTCTGAGCAGTAGTTTTTGAAGTACTTTGCCATTTTTCAGTCACACAGGCAAGCTTGCCTCAATTTGCCGCTGTCATTCGGTATTCTCCAATATATCCAGTTCCCAGTGAGCATACATTGGGAAATTTTACCCCCATTAGATTTGGAAAACCCAAACTGGGATAAGTTCCTGAAAATTTTTGGAGTGGGAAGACTACATTTATTTTTCAAGTATGGCTTCCTGGGAAGGTTAAAAAGATGAATGGGATCAAGATAAAGGAATAACAGGAACATGACCAATGCTGAATTTAATTTAAAAAAACAAAGTTCATTCATTTTCATCCCACATGCTGCTTCTTACCTTGCCTTTAGTTCTTTACATTTTTCACCTCTGTCCTTTCGATGATCTGATCAGCTTCATCCAACTACAACTTTCCCAATCTTCTCATTCCTTTCAATCCATTCAGTCATCTTTAATATACGTAATGCGCAATCTGATCCTCACTGACCAAAACATCTCCATGTACTTTGTTGGTACACAATCCTGTACTAATTCTTCAACCTTCTCTTGTATTTTGCCACACAACTGCCATTGCATTCTATTTGTTTTTATGTTTCTCCTGATATACGCAATACTAATTTCCATACAACAAATTTGATAGAATTGCATTCCTGCATGCAGGTACTTTCATTTTTCATATTCATCTCACGTTATCAGACATGTTCTGTAAGTCAATATTTGTACATTCCCACATTCATGCACTTCTCATTCTGCTAAAGAACAAAAAACTTTGCTATTTCCCTTTTGAGCTCTTTTGATTAGAATTCTGATAAACAATTTCCAGGTGTGCTAAACAAACTAATTTCCCTGTAATTCATTTTTGTTGCTGCTTCCTTTGTGTCAGAGAACAATAATGACATCCCTTCTATTGTCAGGCATAAATACACACACATACGCATGTTGTGAGCAGCCGTTCCATAATGAGACTACATTCCTACATAGTCCTTAGCTTATGCCCATTCATTCAGTGACCATTACAATTACGGCTGGAAAAAAAATGGATGTATGACCGAATCTATAAGCTCTGGCTTTTAGCAACTCCATGGACATGTGATTGCAATCCAAATACTCAGATTCTTGGCTTGCAATTATAAGGTTGCAGACAGTGCTGGCTTATCACAGGCAAAGGGAAGCCAGCAGTCAAGGTGCAAGTCACTCCAAAAGTCACTCTTGCTTTTTCTTCTGCCTGTAGCACCATCATCACCTCACCCACACAGGGCCTGCACTGACCCTCTTAAATCCTATCCTGGCCTCTCCTGACTTGCAAGCAGCCTGCAACTGTCTTCCCAGCCTCTTAATTGTATCTAGCATGCACTGGCCTTACCCAACCCTTGCAGCCCTCTCAGGCTCCTCACCTGGCTGGGACTCAAATCATGACCTGTGCATCTTGGGGTTTTACAACAGCAACTAAGACTGCTGAGACTGCCATTGCCAAATGATATGGTCACGTGACATGGTGCTCTATGGCTGCGTTGCGTTGCTTAGCAATGGCAATCCAGGTCCCAACTGCCATTATATTACAACTCGAGGTCTATTAATATCCTAGATTTCCCCAATTATCTCAGCTACGGCTGCAGCACCATCATTTTTCAATATTTTCACAGCATTTATGTTTTTCTTTTCATTGTTTTTTTTCCCCCCCTCAGGCCTTAACATTTAATAGCATTTGTTTCAGTCTCATTTTTTAAAAAAATATGCAACTACCTCAGGGGTGGGCTTCAGAAATTTCAGCAACGGGTTTTCTGCCCAGTTGCTGGTGGGCATGGCCATGGTGGGTGTGGCCTAATTGGCCGCCTGTACCATGGTGGGATGGGGCATTTTTGCCTTCCCCAGGCTCCAGAGGCTTTCCTTGAGTCTCTGGGAGGGCAAACCTCCTCCACCAGGCTCCAGAGGCTTTCTGGGAGGCCTGTTTCCCCACTTCCTGAGCCTCTGCATGGCCCCTGCACTTACCTTGCATCCAAAACGTGGAGACTCCTGGGAGGGGAGGGTTGGGATGGGCGGGGCCAGCCAGGGGTGGGATTTGGAGGTTCTCTGAACCGGCCATAATGTTAGCTACGGGTTCTCTCGAACCCGGATGAATCCATAGCAATCCACTCACCCCTGAACTACCTTTCTCATATGTATCTCTAAAATACTTCCGGTATTCTTTCATTTTCATCCCAAATCATTTACAACGTTTTTATTTTTGATGCCACTTATCCTGCTTGATGATCTCTGTTTTTACCTTCATCAATTAATTCCAAAATATTATTTAAATTCCAACAAAGAGTCAAATTGATTTAGTGGCTAAGGCATGAGGCTGGAAAGCAGGAGACTGTGAGTTCTAGTCTTGCCTTAGGCATGAAAGCCAGCTGGGTGACGTTCAGCTAGTCATTCTCTCTCATCCCAACCCACCTTACAGGGTTGTTGTTGGGAAAATAGGAGGAGGAAGGTGTATTGGATATGTTCACTGTCTGGAGTTATTTGTCCTCTTTGATTGCAACTACATTTTCTCTTCATACCTATTATTCAAGACCTATCTGACTTTCACTTTTTGCAGCAGTCTTCATTCATTCAATCTTTTTTTTTTCTGTTGCCTCTATCACTTCATCATTCCACCAAGCATCCTCTTTATTTCCCATTAAGGAATAAGGATTTCTTTTGGCTTTGGAAGTAAATAAAGAAAGCTGCCAAGTTCTCTCCTGGTGGTTCTAAGTTTCTTTTGAAGCTGAAGACAGGCTGAAGTCTTTGTCTAAAAGAATAATCAAGACCAAACTCCATAATCAGCACCAAACTCCAGGGGGCTGGAGACACACACTTTTCCTGTGGTGTTCTGAAAGCCGGCATAGCCAATAGAGTCTAGGAAGATGAGAACATCCAGATTTGTTTGATTCCCCCCCCCCTGTATATAAATTATCCCTGTACTGCTAAGCTAAGTTGTTTCGTATAGACTTTCCTGGTTTGCAACCCAATGAATCAATCCAGATATTGTCCTTGGCCTAAAGTATGGACTAAGAACTCATACAGCTGCAATATGACATGCTGATTCTTTTTTTTTAATCTATTGTTCTATTTTTCTCCCTGCAGGCTGATAAATAGTATGATAACACTGCCCCACAAGTAGGCTAGAGTGGAGTTTAAGTCTTTGTGGAGGGGGGACTTTCATGTTGAAGGAAATGTTTACTAGTTAGATTCTCTGAGCTCAGACATTTTACTTAAAAATGACTGCAGAAATAGATTGCCTCAATGAAAGTCCCACTCACAACCACAGAAGACTGATTTTGGGAGATGGGTGTGTCTATATATTTGAATAAGTAATATGCCCCCATCATGCCACAACAGTGATAATAATTCTACAATTCTGCAATAAGGGATACTTCTTTTATTAAATACGCTCTGCATCCTTTTAACCCTCATAATTATGATTAAGATCAATGGTAAGCTATTGTGAATGTGTATGCAACATTAAAAAAAATCATACCCGGGTTTCTCTAGCAGCTTTAAACTGCTGTTGATCTCTCTATGGTTTGTTTATTGAATATTTGTGGAAGATTCTCTGAATAGATTACATTTACTTTCCAAGCTGGGTACACCAACTCAGGGGGAAAAATGCTAGTAATGCACTTTTTAAGTATTGCAGAAGGCTGTTTCTTAAAAAGGGATTAAAATGTTTTGATATATGAACAAATGATCTTTGGAGCTACTTTTTTCATGCGTTTGGCATGTAAAAGTTCCGGTGCATTGAATTTGTTCACACTTGGTTAATTTTTTGATCTATGCAAGATTGTTCGTTGCATTGGTTTTGTAATTCTAATCTAAAATCTTGTTTACAACAGCGTGCATCCTTTCTCATCACAATTAAACAACTTGCACCTCCTCTTTGGTGGTTTGGAAAGATAATATACGATTAGATCTCAGTTTCAGTGGCTGTTCTGGATCACTGAGGACAACGTGGGCAATACAAAAATACCCAGTGTTACAAATAATCAATTGCATGATCTTGTTTTTTAAGATCCATTGGGGCAGGTAGGTGGTGATAATCTAATGACTTTCTATTACATAGAAGCCCCAGATTAAGGTTCTTAAGATCCCAGGAGAAAGAGGTGGTGACAAAGGTCAAAGACATATGCTCATGTACATAGTAGGTCAAACAATCTTAGTTTGGCAGACTGGCTGTGAACCTTCTTCTCATTTGTCAGCAAACAGCAGGAGGAAGAGTTATGACATGATGGAAAAGCAGGTGTCTTTCTATTTATAGGACAAGACATCCTGGGATTTCTGAATGGAGACTTTGGCCAGTCAGTTGAAGTGAGTTCTATTATGGCATACAATAACTAGTTAACCACCTTCAACTGAATTTCTTTGGGTAGTTCTGCCTTGAGATAGAGGTGGACACAAAATGTGTATGAGCTACAACTTCCTGATTGTCCTAAAGATTTAAATATGAGAAAACCTCATGAAATCTCACAGAAAGACTATTTTTGCCCTTGATTTTAATTTAATTGCAAAAAAATCTAGCCAAGTTTGGGCAGAATTCCTTGAGCAATCTGAAAATGAATTGGATATATTATACCATTACATTAAAAACCCCATGCAAAAACAATTCCTGTGAAACATTTTTAGAATGTGCTGTGCCACTTGTATATGAAAATGGCACTTCAAATCATATATATTTGGTTAATATCCCTTTTTAAACAACATTTGGCTGGTATTTTAAATAGCTATTTCTTGTGTTTAATGTAATAGTATAATAAGTTGAATTCATTTTCAAACTATCCCTGTGGAAGGAGTTTCATTCCAAAATGCATTTCACATTTTTTACATTGCATAAAATAATGAATAAAAAAGAACAGAAAATCCTTTGTTTTCCTATGAGGCTTTTCCTTTTCTGTATATTTACTTAATAACTAAGAACACCTTGTTCCTTTTTCAGAGTAAATACCAAAACAGCCTGCAGGACCAAATAGACATTACTTTGCTTATTTAAGTGAATTGTTACTGTACGTGCCCATTTTATATTTTAAGAACCGATACGCTTGATTTTTATCTAGCTTTTCATGTACTACCGATAGTGCATGTCCTCATTTTCCTGCTGTGAAGCTTTGACTGACAGGAGTCATATGTGATACTGCATACAAAAGTCTTGGCTATCTTTGGAATTCTTTCCCATTGACCTGTTTTCCGTTATTTAGGATAGTTTTCAACTGCCACATGTGATCCTGAACCTATTTGGAGACTAAATTGCCTTCTGCTGAAAACAGAACGTTGTGAATTACTATGTTCCTGCCCTACTGATGGAAGGGTGAGTGGGAGGAATAAAGCAAAGAAGATGAAAAATTAAACTGAGAACAGATGTGAGTGGGCTCCTTATTGCATTTATTTGAAACAGCTGCACTAAGGGGTAGTAACCAGATCTATAAACTGTACAACATGAATTACCAGAGATTCATCCCTCTCCCAATTCATCACTTCTGTTACTTTAACAAAATAGTGAATTTTTCACTCATTAGCTAGCCCTTGTTCTGTCTATCATCAATCAACACAATGGCCTGCACCAACACACAAATACACATTTATTTGAAATGATCTGTTTGTCTGTTGGAGAATAAGCAGTGGGGAACCTGAGGTCCTGCAGATGTTTGGGAACTGCAGTTTCTAGTATCCCTCCCAACTAGGATGTGGTCTGGAGATGCTAGAAGTTGCATTTATGTTTAGAGCCACAAGTCCTCTGTGTATGTGAGAAAGAGACAGAGAAAATGTAGAACTGACCTTGGACATAAGGAAAAGATTGAACAAGCTGTTAATAGGGGACTTGAAGAAAAGATTAAATAGATAAAGAGGAAAGTGTATAGAAAGAAGCCCAAAGAAATCCCACCTTGATTTGCTTATTATAGGGTGGAACAAAGTTGGATAGGTCTTTTCAAGATTGATATCAGAAATTACAGGACATCTCTTGGTTATTTTAGCTTACAATGAGAGAGGGGGGAAGGGAGGGGGGAAGGAGAGAGAGAGGGAGGGAGAGAGAGGGAGGGAGAGAGGGAGAGAGGGGGGGGGGAAGAGAGATAATTCTTAGTACAGTTTTCATCAGATTAACAGGAATGACTTCCTCCAAAATATCTTTGAAATTATGCATTGGTGAAGGTCCTTAGACTTCTACTAAAAATCTCTAGGTAAGTTCATGAAAATACCATTGTTGGTATGGTATGTTAGGAATGAGCAATAGACCACGCTTAAATGCACACCTCCAGTTTTAAGCAAGAACTTTTTCACTTTTCCAAATCCCAATTATACCCAGGTTCCTCCTTTTCAAATTTGCATATTTTATCAACTCCACCCACTGACCGATATTGTAGCCAAAGGAACTTGTTTATCAGCATTCTGCAACTGCTCAGGGACATTAAATTTAGTTTGCACTAAGCTGTACTTCTTTCTAATCATAATACCAAGTTTTCAGGACTAAGACAGACATTTGGGTTAAAATGTTTTAACTGCATATTTTTTTAACTGCAAGTTACTTGGAGTAATTGATTAAGATGAGTGGCTGTAGGAGCTGAATAAATAAATAAATAAATAAATAAATAAATAAATAAATAAATAAATAAATAAATAAATAAATGCATGCACCATAACCTCTGTCCGTTTCACTAAATGGACCTAATGGCATCTTATACTTTAAATAGTTGTACAATCCTGTCTCATCTTGGAGCAACATTGAACACTTACCCTGGCATGTGAAACATCTGATGTGGAAGTGATTGTTCTGGACACGCACCACCTCACCTTTACAAGTATCTCCACAGCGATAGCATTGAATTATGGTGGGACGACCACCGGAGTTGTATGGGTTTTGTTGAAAAGGAACTGCTGGTGAAAGTAAAACATACAGCTTATTAGTGTGGCAGAAGAAGGGGTATAGCCAAAGCCAGCTAACAATTTATTTTGTTGACTGTTTTGCTATTTGTTCTTTACCCATACGCACAAATACATACAAATATAATTATACTCTTAATCATGTCTTCCTTCAGATGTCGCCTCTAGTGAAACTGATTTCCTGTCCATCAAAAGCCCTTTCCCCTAGTGACTTACAGCTTATCATAGCATCACCTAGTCATTACTGAAATGATAGAAAGCCTGCCCTCATTGCAATTATTTTGGCACAATGATAGTTGGAGGACTCTAGCAGATTGCTACAAGTGACTAATGAGGACATTATCTAGGAAAAGGAGGAGCTAGCCAATCCTTTGTTTCAAGGAACAGCTCAACAAAAACAGAGATGGAAGTTAGTTGAGGAAGGAAGAAGTAAACACTGAAAACAGTTTATGTATTTTGGCTATGGTAAATAAACTCTTTTTTTAGCTCAAAGCCTCTCAAGCCATTTGACAAAGAACAAACATTCCCCACCCCTCCTTCATAAACTGAGGCTGGGAAGAACACTTGATGAGAGGAACATCATTTTACATGTATTGCTATTCCTTGGAAAAATAAAAGCAGTGGGTCAAGAATGTATTTTGTGTGAGGATTGTCTGCTTGAGGAGGCCTTGAATTCTCCTGGGATTCACACAGCAGATGTTAGGGACTGATTTGTTAAGGTTAGTTCAACTAGACCTGAGAATTCTTCAGAAAAATGTCTCTCTGGGTATGTTTGTCACACAGAGAGAAGGGAAAAGTAAGCTGTTGGTTTTAGAAAGTCTCAAGAGAATTGGCTGAGGGATAAGCTTTTATGTTTCTTTTCTCCTGAAGTTTGCTCAGTAATCTCTGCTGCAGATTTACGGGAAGCCTCTCAAAATGACCAAACGTTCTTCCCAAACTATGCTCTTGAGAGTACAGTACCAGTGATAATGCCATCCTATTAGAGAAAATGAGAAAAACTCTTGTTATCAAGAGGAATTGTTTGAGGACATCTGAGGACAAGGCAGCCTGTTGAAAGCCTCAGAAACTCTCTTTCTCTGTCACACGGGATGTACAATACTCTCAGTCTGGCAATCCTAGAGATTCCAGTCAATGGTTTTTGTGCAGCTACTTCATCTTTTTCTCCTTACAAGTTAATTTTTAATGTGTGGTAAAGGGGAAAAGGGAGGGAAAATGATGGGAAATATTGGAAGCTTATAAGTGGAAGATGATAACTGAATCTCATAAGTGAGTCAGGAAATGAGATAAGCTCACATATTCCTTGGTGAGATCTATACGCCTCAACTAGAGAGCGGAAGTGCTTAGTCTTCAAAAGCCTATTAAGAAAAGGAAAAAAAAGACACAATTCACCACTCAGTGATGGAGGGGGATGGCTTTTGTGTCTGTGCATCTCCAATCATGTCACGGGCATTATCCAATAGGTGCCCAGAACTGCTTAGCACACAAAGTACCGGCAACTGCGACAAAAAATGCTTCCTTGGGAAATTAAGTGTGTATTTTCAGTGACAAAATACTGCAGTGTGATTGCTGAATAATGCACAATACATATACCAAAAGCATTTCCTTGGGAAAACATGCTTGGCTCTTCTAAGGCAGATTCTGTACATTGCCTGGAAATCACTGTAGTTTAAATTTTCCTGGCTTATCTTTCTGTCCTCTGATGCCTCAATATGTTCTTCCTAACTCCTCTATTTTTCCAAGATCCTCAAACTGTAGTAACCCATGGTCTCCTGCACCTTTAAATGAATACAGAATAATAGAATTGGAAGAGACCTTAGAGGTCTTCTAGCCCCACACCACCACCACTCAAGCAGGACACCTGCTATATCATTTCAGACAAATAGTTGTCCAATCTATTCTTAAAAACTTCCAGTGTTGGAGCATTCACAACTTTTGGAGGCAAGTTGTTCCACTGATTAATTGTGCTGTCAGGAAATTTCTCCTTAGCTGTAGGCTAGTTTAGTTTCCATTCATTGCATCTTGTCCTGCCTTCAGGTGATTGGAGAATAGCTGGACTCCCTTTTCTTTGTGGCAGCCCCTCAAATATTGGAACACTGCTATCATGTCACCCACTGGACTAGACATACCCATTGTGACCGTTCTTTGTATGCTTTTGCCTCCAGTCTCCTAATCAGAGGTGGGTTGCTGCCGGTTCAGCCCAGATTGGCCGAACCAATAGTAGTGGAGGTGGGAGGCTCCGTCCACCTATATGGATGCTTCTGCGCATGCGCAGAAGTATTGCACGCATGCGCGGGAGCACGCCTGAATCAGTAGTAAAAAATTAGCAACCCACCCTGCTTCTAATCATCTTTGTTGCTCTTCTCTGCACTCTTTCTATAATCTCAAAATCTTTTTTATATTGTTGTGACCAAAACGGGATACAGAATTCCAAGTGTAGTCTTATCAAAGCATTATAACGCGGTATTAATACTTCTTGCTCTCAAATCTCTCTTGCTTTCTTTTAGGTCCAGAAGTCCCTCGACTACAATTCCCAAATTCCGAATCACTGGCTTATAAGTGTGATATTTGGAGGATACTAGTGCTCCTAATTCTGTGCCACACAGCTAAAATTAACTTGTAAATTCCTTGGGGCAGGGAATAGCATTTTGCCTACATAAATTTTCAGTTCTCTATGCAATTTGTATACGATGGCACAACAAAGATAAATGAAAAATTAGTTTCAGGCATGCCATAATAAAGTATATTTATGTATTTGTGGGTGGGTAATGCCTTCACATCAGTTCTGACCCTTGCCACCATATTTATGACCTTGTGGGTTTTTCCCCCTACACTTTCAGAGTGGTTGGCCATTGCTTTCTTTCTAGGAGAGAGAGGGATTGAGTGACCCAGTTGATTTCCATGCCTAAGGTAACACTAGAATTTGGGTTTCTATACTTCTAGTCCAGTGCATTATTGTTAGATTTAGACAGCCAGTGCATCATAGTGGTAAAGAATTTGAACCTGAACTTGGGGAACAAGGTTTAAGACTACCCTCATCCATGGAAACAAACTGGACAACTTTGGGTATTAATGTTACTACTAGTAGTTCTAACAATTATGTACAGTATTTCAAAATGATGAGAATGTAAAGGTACAATTTTTCTACTGCCTGCTTTCTGAACCAAGAAAAAAGAATCACCAAATGTTCAGACAAAACCCCTTTTGTGTCCAAGCTGTAGGCAAGAACAGATGAAGGGTATTAGAGTCAAGGAAATAATTTCCACTTAAACAAATAAACATACCAAAAATATTTTTGTAGAATGATGATGATTATTATGGAATTCTGGTCTCTAGGGTAATTTTTTGGGTGCCTATAGCAACTAGTCACCCAGCTGAGGTGCTTCAAGACTGATAATGCAAGAGAGAATGTGCGTGATAAGGACAGGTATGGGGGTAGGGAAGTGAACAGCATGGTTGAAATTTAAATTAAATGTCAAGCTGGGCACTACGGCTGATTCTTATTGTATGAAAACATATGCTTATACTAGTGAAGACAAGATCTGACTATGATAATTGCTTGATTTCACTGCTCAATATCAAATGATCATTCTCAAGTTCAGCATTAAAACTAGAAATTTTGGTGGAATTTCTCCTCCTATATTTAACCTACATTGTTTTCTTTCCTTAATCTCCAATCGTATTCCAGCAGCTTCCTCTTTGCCCTTTCCCATTTATGGCACCACTGTACATCACATTATTATATAGAAAAATCCAGTAAAAAGATAAGTAGCATTACGGAGTATATAGGATGTGAAATGAGGAGGACGAAGGAAAGGGAAGGAAGGAGAGAGAGAAGGGGAGAAAAAGGAAAAACAAAACAGAATGCCATTAAAGCATACTGATTTGATTTGATTGATTGATTGATTTAATTTGTATGCCGCCCACTCTCAAAGAGACTCAGGGTGGCTTACAATAAAAAAGGGGGAGGGAGGGACATACAAAAACAAAACAACATTAAAAAACACAACGTTCACAACTGAGGGTGGGGCTGGACGATTCAACAGCCCCAGGCCTGCCGGAACAGCCAGGTCTTGGTCGCTTTGCGGAAGGCCAGAAGGGTAGTGAGGGTCCGGATCTCAACGGGGAGATCATTCCAGAGGGATTTGAATACTGATTTATTCTTGCCATGGATGGGTGTGCTTACAAGTATAAGTATAATCTTTATTGTCATTGTACTTAAATACAACAAAATTGGTTACAAATTCACCTTATTACAGTTAATGCATTCATGCTTTTTTTTTTCAACAATGCACAAAACTATGTGGGATATATTGCTCCATGGTACAACTTGATTAACCCAAACTGTTGATCATAGATGATGAATGGAGACTGATGTGTTGCAAACAATTTCTGCAAATTATCTAATTTGCAGAAATGGCTAGAACTGGAAATATAATGGACAGCAGCCATTCCACCACATTTTATCATAAGATATGCCATCTCTTCAAGAATTAGAAGCATTCTTTATAAAATCAGGGATACAACATATTTTTATGGAGATTCCATCCAAATAATTTTACGGCGGGAAACAGGGATGCCCCCAATGTATGTCTGTCAGGGGCAGAATTAAAAACGCCAAGGTGATAGCTGCCACTATCAGATTGAAGCCCTCCCCCCATTTTTATTTGTCCCATGCAACATAAAAAAGGCAGAGGCTTCAATTGCATAGTTACAGGGGTCATTTTGTCTTTTTTAAACCTGGCCCTTCCATGGCTGGCACTGTTGGCTAATAATCCGACTTTCCAGTTCACACTATCTAAAGCAGTCTTCCCAAAGCAATTTAGATATTTTACACTTCAACTTTCATAAAGAATTGAAAGGTATCATGTCCCCAGCAGGCCTCAAAACTTGTTACTTAAACAAACAAACAAATCCAGAACCCTCTGAACCAAAGCTCTAATGATGGGAAATTGGCTGTAGTGGATCTCTTCCCACCCCTTATTCTCCCATGGAATCCCATCAAGGTCTCATGGAATCCTTAAGTTTTACAGAACATAGTTTGAAAAAGTCTGACCTAAAGGATGCCGTATTTGGGGTACTTGATTTAAAACTATTTGCTGCAGGAGTTTAGAATGTGTGGCCAGGAAAGAAGGAATGTTCATACTGTTAACCTAAGTAATGCAAGATAAAATGTGCTTATTGAGGAAAGCTTTGATTTTGTTTGAATAAATATAATTAAATTGGGCTTTTAGTATCTTCAAAGTGACTCATGATATGGATCATGATTTCTAATTCTCACTAAGATAAGAAAAGCTAAATTTCAATGCTTTCCGGTTTCTAAAAGCTAAATAAAATGCTGTGGCTGGTTCCTCCTTACCAGAAATTGGTAAGTTGGAAATCATTTTAGGACTTAGATGGGATCTATGCTTATTATTAATGTTAACTGCTTGTTACTCTATTCTAAATTGAATTAAGTTATCCTTGTCAGTCACATATTCTTATCATGGATATTTTCAGTTTTGGAATTAGTATTTACTGTTCTTTTAAATTGCTCTTGTAAACTACTAGAACTCCTTGGACATTTCAGTAGTATACAGATATGATAAGTATGTTCATTTGTTGCGAAGACTATTTAATTGTTTTATCTTCTCTTATGAAATTCTGCTATATATCAGGGGTGTCAAACTCAAGGCCCGGGGGCCGGACTGGCCTGTGAGGTGCTTAGATCTGGCCTGCGGGGTTGCCCCGGAAGAAGCAAAGGACCAGCCCGCGGTGCCTCTGCCAGCAAAAGGGGAACTTGGGATGGCTGTGGGTGGCCCTCCCGAGCTACATTTTTGCTGGCAGAGGGTTGCAGGAGGCCGTCATAGCCTCCTGCAACGAGTGACGTCGAGCTGGCCATCCCCTCTCCCGAGGTCAAATACAACTGTGATGTGGACCTCAATGAAATAGGGCGTTGGTACTTACCTGATACGCCTCTTCTCATAGTGGGGGGAGGAGTATCCAGAATGGGTTTGACCTTATCCTCTCGTGATTGGTTTGAGTCAGATAAGCTCTTTGGGCTCCGCCCCCTGGAGGTGAGCCTGCCCAGTTTTATGACGAAGAGCTCTCTCCGACTCGTTGCATCATTCACTCCAGACTCTTGATTCAGTTTTTTGCTTTTATTGTCTTCAACATCAATAATTAAATAACAATATAAACAATGAACATAACACTTAGTTGTACAAACCTAGTCAGGGAGGGACTGGATACTCCTCCCCCCACTATGAGAAGAGGCGTATCAGGTAAGTACCAACGCCCTTTCTCCATAGTGAGGGGGGAGGAGTATCCAGAATGGGACGTACCAAAGCCTGCACGTCCCTAGGGAGGGAGATCCCTGAGGCCATATGTCCCCCACTCAGGCCTGTTGAGGCACGGGTCCTGCCCTGTGAACCACCTGCAACACCCTGCGGCCGAACGAGGCCTCTGCCGAGGCAAAGGAGTCCAACTTATAGTTCCTAACAAAGGGAGAGGGGGAAGCCCACGTGGCTGCCCTGCAGATTTCGGCCAGGGATGCTTGTGTGGCCCAGGCCGTGGATGTGGCTGCACTCCGTGTGGAGTGGGCTGTGATATGATTTGGTGTCTGTAACCCCTGCGATTGGTAAGCAGTGGCAATGCAGGTTCGCAACCACCTGCCGATAGTGGTGGAAGTTACCTTATTACCCAGGGATCCTGGTTGGAAGGAGACAAACAGGGCTTCGGATTTCCTGTTTGGCCTGGTTCTCCTGAGGTAAATCCTCAGAGCCCTCCTAACGTCCAGAGTGTGCCACTTCCTCTCCAATGGGTGAGAAGGGTCTGGACAGAAGTTGGGCAAAATCAGTTCCTGGGCTCGATGGAAGCAGGAGCACACCTTGGGAATGAAGGATGGATCCAGCCGTAACACCACCCTATCTTGGTGAAAGACACAGAGATCCTCCCTGGTGGACAGCGCCTGCAGTTCGGATATCCGCCTGGCGGAAGTGATGGCCACCAGGAAAGCCACCTTCAGGGTCAGGAACTTAAGGGAAACTGTTTGTAATGGCTCAAATGGGGCGCCCGTTAGAGCGTCCAATACCCTGTGTAAATCCCAGGAAGGGTACCTGTGTACCGTAGGTGGTCTGAGGTTGGAGGCCCCCTTAAGGAATTGCCTGACCATGGGGTGGTGCGTCAGGCTCTGGTTTCTGCCACACAGGAGAACTGATGAGATGGCTGAGACCTGTCTCCTAATTGTGTTAGGCGCTAACCCTCTATCCAGGCCCGCCTGGAGGAAGTCCAGAACCTGAGGCACCGTAGCCTGGATGGGGGTGAACCCCCGGGAGTTGCACCAAGAGTCAAAGGCCCGCCACGTGGAGCCATAGATGCGCTCTGTGGAGGGCCTGCGGGTGGCCTGGATAGTCCTTATCACCCTGGGGGAGAAGAGGTCTTTCCTCAGGATGCTCCGCTCAACCGCCAAGCGGTCAACTGGAGCCATTGAGGATCCGGGTGCTCCAGCGCCCCCTGGCTGAGGGATATCCTCTCCTGGGGAATTCTCCAGGGCCTCTCCACCGACAGAGACTGGAGATCTGCAAACCAAGGCCTCCAGGGCCAATGAGGAGCCAACAGAACCACTTCCGCCCCCTCCTGAAGGATCTTCCGTATGACCCTGGGAATCAGGGGCAAGGGAGGAAAGGCATACAAAAGACCCCTGGGCCATGAGCTCCGCAGAGCGTCCGTCCCCTCCGCCCCCCGTGTCCGGTACCTGGAGAAGAACCTCGGGAGCTGAGTGTTGAGGGGAGTGGCGAACAGATCGACTTCCGGGCGCCCGAAGCGCTCGGCCACCTCCTCGAATATTGCAGTCTGTAGCCTCCACTCTGAGTTGTCCACCTCGGCCCGGCTGAGCCAGTCGGCCCTGGTGTTGTCCACCCCCGCTATGTGTTCTGCCCTCAAAGACCGGAGGTTCCTTTCGGCCCACTGACCCAGACGTTTGGCCTCCTTCATGAGGGCCCTTGATCTTGTCCCCCCCTGTCTGTTTATGTGAGCCTTGGTGGTGATATTGTCTGTGAGGACTAATATGTGCTGGCCCCTGACCGAGTTCTGGAACCGTAACAGAGCCAGGCGGACCGCCCTGAGCTCCAACCAGTTTATGTTGTGAGTCCCTTCCGCCTGAGTCCACTCTCCTTGCGCCATCTGAGCCAGCAGATGGGCACCCCACCCACTCAGACTGGCGTCCGTCGTTACCATCAAGCGGTCTGGTGTCCAGAAGGTTTCGCCCTTTGTGATCGCTGGGGATGTCCACCAAGCCAGGGAGCGGGAGACGTCTAGCGGGAGAAGTACCTTGGTCTGCGAACAGCTCGTGCGCCTTCGCTGGAATGGCAAGAGGAACCATTGGAGATCTCTGGTGTGGAGGCGAGCCCACGGGACGATGCCAATGGCGGAGACCATGGTGCCTAGTAGTTTAGACAGAGTGGCTAGGGACACCTTGCGCTTCCTGGCTATCGAGGAGGCTAGCTGTCTAAGCGCTATCTGTCTGTCGGGTGACAGGAAGACCATGCCCGCCTGGGTGTCTATTCTGGCTCCTAGGTGTATCAGACTAGTAGAGGGGTGGAGGTGACTCTTGGCTAGGTTCACTGTAAACCCATGGTCCCTCAGGACTGTCATGGTGATGTCTAGGTCTCGCAGAGCGCCCCTAAAGGAGGATGACTGCAGGAGCAGATCATCCAGGTAACATTGGATGCGCACCGGGACCTGTCTCAGGTGCGCTGCCAGCGCTGCCATTACCTTTGTGAATACCCTCGGGGCCGAAGACAGCCCGAAGGGGAGGGCCCGGTACTGATAGTGGTGACCCATGTAGCAGAACCTGAGATACCTACGGTGATCCTGGGCAATGGGGATGTGCAGATAGGCCTCAGTGAGGTCTATAGAAGTGAGAAAGTCTCCTTGTCTAACCCCCTCCAAGATAGAGTGTAGGGAGTGCATCTTGAACCTCCTATAGCGAATGGAACGGTTCAGGCGTTTCAAGTCAAGGATCGCTCTCCAGCCCCCAGAGGCCTTGGGGATGACGAACAGGTTGGAATAGTGCCCCTGACCCTGTTGCTCTGGAGGCACTGGCTGGATTGCCCTGATCTCCAACAGGTGTTGGATGGCTTCCTGCATCAGCAGCCTCCGGGTCGGGTTCTTAGAAACCGGACATATCCGGAAGAAGCTCGGGGGACTGGAAAGAAATTTGAGTGAAAGGCCATGCCTGATGGTCTTCTGCACCCATCTGTCAGAGGAGGTGAGGTCCCAGCGGTCAGCGAAATGCGCTAAGCACCCCCCAATGGGGAGAACGCTGGGCCTAGCTTTAATATTTGCGGAAGGAGCGCCCCCCTCCGCCTCCTCCGCCCCCTCGAAAGGGCCGCTTCTGTTGCCTGCCTCTTTGCTGTCTGTCTGGGTACCTCTGTCTAGCAGGGAATCCCCCTTGATACTGCCTGCCTCCTGAGAAACCTGCCTCTGACCCCCTAAGGAAGTCCTGACCCCGAAAGAAGGAACCAGAGTCCTGACCCCGGGAGTAGGAGCGTCTGGGGTATGGAGTTGACCTGAAGCTGCCTTTCTTCTGGGCAGTGGCGAGGACCTTCCTCTTGTCCTTGTTCTCAACCAGGAACCGGTCCAGAGCCGAGCCAAAGAGGGAGTCCCCTGTGAAGGGGGCTGAAGCCAGGCGCCACTTGTGACGAACCTCCACCTGCCACTGTCGAAGCCACAGCAGCCTGCGTGATGCCACTGACGATGCGATCGCCCTGGAAGCAAATCTGGCTGCAGCCAGGGTGGCATCCGATGAGAACTGGATGGCCGCTGCCAGCCTGTTGATGTCCTGATGTGACCGGGCATCTGCTATGGGGGTGCGTTGCTGTAGCTCCTGCAGCCACAGCAAGGAAGATCTGATGATGAAAGAGGCTGTGGTGGATGCTTTCACAGCCCAGGCCGCTGCTAAATGGCCCCTCTGCAAGGTGAGGTCTGCCTTCTTGTCTTCCGCCTTCAAGGCATCCTCTGGCTCCCCAGGCATGTTGGTGGATGTATGAAGAGCCACGATTGGATCATCTATGGTGGGCTGTGCAAGTAGCTTAGCCAGCTCTTGGTCCACATTAAAGAACATCCTGTCTGAAGAGGAGGGTGAGGGGCCCTTTGTAGGAGATGCCCATTGGCGCCTTATCAAGCCTAGGAAGGTCTTGGGCGTAGGAACAGTGTCTGCCTCGATGGCCTGCTCATCAAAGATGTTCTCTGCTGAGAGGCCCTGGCATTGGGGTGTGGCCTCCGCTGCTCTGTTGCCTAGCTTGACCGTTGCCTTGGCCTTGAAGAGCAGGGACTCAAACAGTGAGGGCTGGAACAACCCAGTGAATGTGGGTTTAGGAGGAGGCATGCCTTCATCCTCTGATAGCTTGAGTTCTCTGAGCTCGCCTTCCTCACTTTCATTGTCACTGTCCTCCTGGGATGAATCTGAGGAGCTGTGAATCTTTTCCTCCTGGGCCTCTGGGAATTCAGGAGCCCTGGGGGTGGGGGGGAGGGGGGCCCCCTGAGGCTGTGGCTGCTGGAATGCTGCAGCCATGCATTGCTGAAAGGCCTGCATCATTAATTCTTGGAAGTTGGGGGCCCCTGTGGGAGGCGCTGGGTTGGGGCTGAAGCCCCCCTGAGCAGGGGGGGGCTGCCCAAAAGGGGAAAGCCAGTAGGCAAGGCTGCCCCCACAGTAGGGGTGATAGGGGATTGCCACCCCTGAGTGGAGCCCCAAAGCCCCGAGGTGTCTATAGGGATCCTTGTTGGCAGGGCTGGATTCTCCCCTGAGCCTCCGCTGGATAAGGGAGTGCCTGGATTTTCCCCCCCTTTGCCTGGGGCGTTCTGATGGCTGGCTGCTTGGTTGCAAAGCCTCTCTAAAGCCTTATGCCTCCTCCGCTCGTATTTAGAGGGCTTGGGAGGCTTGTGACTCCTCCCTTCCTCTGGATCTGCCCTGGGGGAAAGGTGCTTGGTTTTGCATTTAGCCTTTCCTCTCCCCCCCCCTCCTCGGGCAGTCTCTGGGGAAGCCACTGACCTGGGTGCTTGTTCTTCTGCCCCTCCGGTGGGGCTGCAGTCCCTGCTTGCAACTGCCTGGGACTCTCCTTCCTGGTAGTTGCTGGGCGCCGCCATCTTGGACCACGTGGGTCCTCCCGGCTTCAAAATGGCGCCGACCGGCTTGCAAAGGGGCGCGAAATTTAAAAGTGCCTGAAGCGAGGCTTGAGCTCCTGAGAGCTTGCCACGTGCGCTCCCAGCCGGATTCTCTTCCTCCTGCCTCTCCTCCGATGCCGCTGTGGCCAGGAACAGCTTCTTCGGCTTCCTCACGATCCTCTGGCCACGTGGAGGCAGCACGGGCGCTCCAGGGCGTTTGAAAGCCCTGGTTCGTCGCTCAACCCTTGAGGGGAGCAACGGAGTGCTCCAGCGACTTACAAGCCTCAGCGGTTGGGGCTGCCTGCTAGAGGCTTTTGCCCGTCCTCCTGGTTAGGGCTGCCTGCTAGAGGCTTCTGCCCTTTCTCCTGCTGCCCGGCCAAGCTCCTCACTGAGAGTCTTCGGATCTCCTCAGTGTCCAGGGCAGCCTGCCGCCCCAGGGGGGCTAGTGGCAGTCCCAATCCTGCAGGAGGAGGCTGTGTGTGAAGCAGGGAGGCAAAACTCGACGGGTCCAAATGAATTTTCCTTTAGATCCTAGTAAATTCCTGGAGCTCTCGAATGAGCAACTTCTCACGATCGTTTTGAGTCAGAAAACTGGGCAGGCTCACCTCCAGGGGGCGGAGCCCAAAGAGCTTATCTGACTCAAACCAATCACGAGAGGATAAGGTCAAACCCATTCTGGATACTCCTCCCCCCTCACTATGGAGAATGAGTTTGACACCGCTGCTATATAGTGAGCATGTAGACAATTTTGCCCTTGTCATAGCACCGTTACAGTAAAGTCTTCCCTTCCAGTAGAATTGCAGTTTATTTATTTATAGAATAAATTAATTAAAACTTAATTCTGCTATCTCTCTGGCATAATCCATAGCAAACTCCGGGTGGGATTATGTGTATGCATATGTGTGTCTATGGCACAATCATATCTAATTGCAAATATATTTGCTGCATGAGATGCTGATACAATGGACTATTGGGAACAGAATCATATAGTGCAGCAGCATCAAAGTATCTGGAATGCCTGTGGCAAACAATTTGTTTTTGAAATGGAGGGTCCATCTAGGGCATCATTTTGCATATTCAATGTCCTAGAAGCATGGTGGCTGCCTTAAACTGGTACTTGAGCAAATGCAGGGCAGGTGATTTTCTTAAAAGCTATAAAACACTGACCCAGCACCAGCGTAACAGACAGAAATGGCTGCTGTAAAAAGAAATCTATAAACTCATTGTGTCTGTCTTAAATCAATTAATCACCTAGTACAGAAGTGTAATTCAGAGCAGAGTAGCTTAAAAGAGAGATCAGAATAGACTGAAAAGAGACATAACAATATATTGAGTAGCTGAGAAATGTTTAAGTTAGAATTGCTTCTTGTAGCTACAATAGAATCTAACCTAGGACCCCATGTCCTGAACTAGATGAATGCAGACATGTGGGTGTAAATTAAAGTGTGATAAAAAACAATGGGTAGCAGATGGAGTACAAGGGCTAAACTACATGAAGCATTAAGTCCACAGTATGCAGCTGCCTTTCTGATTTTTATTTATCTATCACGGAGGTAGATGAGATAAACTATTCTTCTTCCATCAAATGCAGCTGGCCTGACTATTGGCAAGGATTAGGAAAGTTGTCATCCAAAACAATTTCAAAGTTCTAGCCCAGTAACACTGCAAGCAAGATTCTGCCCAGAGGAAAGCCTCTCTCCGCAAATAGGAAATGTGCCTGCATCCCCAGCCCCACGCAAACCATTATCCTGAGAAAAGGGAGGAGCAAATGAAATGCATATTTCCTTTGATTTTTGAGCCGAGTCAAACAGTGTTTTGCAAAGGTAGTAGCTGGAGAAACAGGTGTCTCTCTTACAGATGTGCAGTGGTTTTAATTAGGATAGAATACTCAGCACTTACACTACCAGAAGCAAAAAGAAAGACAGTTGCATAGTGTTTGTTTAATGTTTCATGTCATTTAGCTCTGAGCTGTACAAAAGACAGGAAGAAGCTACTTGGTTATTATAAACTTTGCCAGCTTTCCCTATGACTACAGTGCTGCAAATCAACTTAGGAAGATGCCTGCGTTCTAAAAACAAAATTGTTTTAAAATATGTTAAATAATCACACCCTCTCTTTTGATTTCCAAGCACTCCTCATCCGTCCCACATTTCAAACCTGTCTTCACTTTGGAGTTCCACAAGGATGCAGAAAAATGAAAGCACCTGAACCCCATCAGGAATGCCTAACTGTAAACCTAGCCCGCCTCCCAAGCAGGCAACCCACTTTATAATTCTGTCCCTGGATGAAGCCTTGGCATCTCTGACTTATCTGCTTTCACAGCAGTACAGCTAGATCTAATTAACTACCTGTAATTAATTTTTGTGAAGTGCTTGGAGGAGGCACTTGATGATGTGATAGGCATGCCGAATAATCTGTGTTCTGGGATTGTTTGTGGCAGATTTAATGCACATCATGCAGATGAAGGGTGAAAAAGGGAGTATTTTTTTATAAAAAACCCAAAACACACTGTATATACTGCAAGCATAAGGACGATGGGGTATATGCTGCAGTTTTTTAAAAATATACCTTTGAGTCAATGATTATTGGACAAGTCCCTGTGGTTTCTTTGCAACATTTCCAGAAGTGATTTGCCATTGCTTCCTTTTTAGAGCTGAGTAAGACAGACTGGCCCAAGGTCACCCAACTAGATTTGTGCTCAAGCTGATACTAGAACTCACAAGTCTTCCAACGTCTAGTTTGATTCCTTTAAACATTATACTAATGTGGCTCTCCTGCAGTTAATGTAATTGCACTGAGTTTACCTGAAAGGAAGGCTATGCTTTTCCGAAAATAAATTGTCTTTAGGATAACGTGTTATCACTGTGAGTATGGTAATGAAGCTAATAAATCTTTTTGGTCTAATTGCTCTTTTTTTTAAAGGGAAACAAAAGGAAGGTCCACATTAAATTCAGGATTGACTTATTTTTGAGTAAATATAGCATTAACTTCTAAGTCTGCCATGCAATTTTTCAGATTTATTCTCCTGGAAAGGAAGTTTTTCTTCCCTTCTCTCCTGTGCTTGAGGAATTTTTTTGGAGTTATTTTTATAGGTGGAGTTTCTGAAAGGTGCCAAATGGTGCCAGTCATGATTCGTCAGAGCATTTAATTGACTCATCACATGTCATTAAAGCTTATTTAAAGCAGCCACATCATTTTCAGAATTGAGGCTGTTGTGGGGAGTCATCTAGTTCTGCCACGTGAGCCTGAAAATAGATGCAGCTGCCTTTAATTAGGCAAACAGGTGTTGCCTTTTATTCATTCAAATTTCGATGCAACATTGGATGTTTGCAAGTAGTTATGAATCAAATATGAAACATGCATAACCCAACACCTGATGTCCACAATTTACATTACTGCAATATTTTTCCATTACTGTGAAACCTCCCTATCTGTGCATGTTTCCTAGTCAATGGAAGCTCAGGGAAGGGGTTTCCCCCATGGTGTGTTTCCATAGGATTTGAGGCTTGAGAATATAGAGACTTGCAGACCGCTGCAGAGGGGATTCTTCTATGAAATGTAAGTCATTCCCATCTCTTGACTAACTTGTAAATAAATTCTTGCAAGGATCTCACATACCAACCATATGGATATCTTTGAAACTGTGGGGTTTTTTGAAAGAAATTTCAAAAGCAACCTGAATGTGAATTGGCAAGAAAAATATATATATTAAAAAAAAATCTGGACAGTACTGTGTTATGTAGCCATAGCAATAGCACTTACACTCATAAACCACTCCATACTACTTTTATTGCACTCTCTGGTTTACAAATGCCAGCATATTGCCCCCAACCTCAGAAGGATGGAATGTTGAGTTAACTTTGACCCCATCAGGATCGAACTCCAGATTGTGGGCAGACTTAGACTGCAATGCTGCATTTTAACCACTGTGCATTCTAACCACTAATCATCAGAGGTCTTTTTATGCCAAGATATGCCCATACATTCTGTTAGATCGGGTAAAGGAAGGCACACAAAGGCTCCAGTAACAACAGCTCTTTATTGCAAGTCAGGTAAACATCCGGCTGGGGAATGGTCAGGCAGCATCCCCTTTTAAAGGGATCTGTCAGACCTCTTGACCAATGGGGTTGAGCCTCTGTTCCCGCTGGAACAGAGGACCTTGGTGGAAATCTCTGTCAGTCGGGGGGGGGATATCTAACACATTCACCAATATGTGGCACATAATTACTATGCCCATTGATGCACATCTATTAGCAATGGGAGATAATATAAGTGCATATTAAAAGACCAGGAGCAAAAGGCCATTGGAGGTATGATAGCCTTTTCTGACTTTTGGTGAGCAATCTGCCAACCTTGATCACTCTTGGTAATATACAGTCTAAAGGATAAGGTCTTCTTCAGAAAAAACTCAACTTCTAGTCACTTTTTGGTAAAAGAACCATTGTTTGTTTCTAGGATTTTGTTTTCAACTTCCTATTCAATCCTGCAGCCTTAGTATTCCCTGGAGGTAATAGTATCCCCAAATAAGAATAACCAGGTCTAACCCTGGTTACTTTCAAAATCCAGACAAGATCAGCCAGGTGCACCACCTGCAGAAACACATGGAAGAGCCTTTTCATCACTATTCTTTCCAATGCTTTCATTTAATGATGGGAGCCAAAGTTAATGAATGATTAATCACATTAATTCCAACCCATTTTCTGCAGTAATTGGTCTGTAAATCATCCTTTTAGGAAAATCCACATTGCATGGCAGTTGCTAAGTCCAAGATATATACAAGCCAGAATGGCTCTAGGAAGCTGATAAAGGTCCATCCTGTGTAGTACAGAAGAATGAGTGCTTCAGGGGTGGGTTTCAACTGGTACAGCTGTACCGGATGGTGAAATTTAGCATGCCTTCCCATACCAGTTGGTCAGGAGGCCCCATACCGGAACACTCCCTTCCCTCATCCGGTCTTTCACTTGCCCCGCCCATCCGCATCATGATGCTGAAAAGTTCTCAGAAGAAGAACCAGAAGAAGAAAGAACTGGTGAGTGAGTGGGATGGGGGCAGGAGGATGTTGGGAAAAAGGGAAGAGGCAGAGTGGCTGCTGGAAAAGTGTGTTTGTGTGTGCACAGGTGGGTTTTTTTAAAAACGTCTGAGTGAATCCAGGAAGAGAGAAGAGGCAGACGAGCTGGAAGATACTATAGGAACACACACTTCCAGCCCCTCTGCCTCTTCCCTCTTCCTGGATTCACTCAGACATTTTTAAAACTCACAGCCTGTGCACAGCACACACACTTCCAGCCCCCCTGCCTCTTCCCTCTTCCTTGATTCACTCAGACGTTTTTAAAACCCACAGCCTGTACACACACAAGACATTTTTAAAACTCACAGCCTGGGTACATGCACACACTCTTCCACTCTTTTAAAAATGTCTGAGTGGAAGAGGCAGAGGGGCTGGAAGTGTGTGTGCTGTGAGTTTGTGAGTTTTAAAAATGCTTGAGTGAATCCAGTAAGAGGGAAGAGGTAGAGGGGCTGGAAGTGTGTGTGTAAGGTGGTCAGTAATGTTGAAGTCCGGCAAGGACAGCCATATTTCCTCTGTAAGTAGCTGTTTTATTGTTTTGTGTACTTATTTTATTCTTATTTAAGTAGAAAGTGCACAAAGTAATTTCCTTTTTTTATATCTTCTTTTTGTAGGTCATTCTTTGGGGCAAAGAATTCAGTGACATCGACTTGGCCGCTCTCACTCAGTCACATGACTGCCAGGCCACTCCCACTCAGTCACATGACTGCCAAACTTCTCCTACCTGGTCACATGATCACAAAGCCACCCCACCTAGTCACATGACCACCAAGCCACTCCCACTAAACAGGCCACACCTACAGAATAGGTTCTAAAAACAATTTGAAACCCACCACTGGAGTGCTTCAAAGAAGCCAGAGCAAAAAAGTACCAGTTTTCTCATAGCCCATTAAAATATTTATAATCTTCACACCTGGCCTTTGACAGAAATGTAAATTGCACAAGGATAATTCCCTTTGAAGTTTAGAAATGTTGCTCCCTTAGAACAAATCCATCGTTACCCTTCTTTCAATCGTCAGGGCATTCTGCTGCCTGAAGCTAAGGACAAGATATCTACCCAACTCTTTTCCCTATTTGGAGATTGATAAGTCTAGTATTTTGCCTTACACCAACCCTAGTGGTAATAGAACAGGTACCATAACTGTACCTAAGGGAGAAAGGCTAGGTTGTTGGGATTTTTCCTCCAACATCTCCTCAGTACTCACAGTCTTCTCTACTTACTGCCTACATGTAGTCCTCAAGTTGTTGTGATCGTAATGAAGCCTTCCCATCATGTCATTACTTGTGATGATCCTAAAACGGGCCATAAGTCAAGGGACTACTCTACTTATTTTTCAAAGAAGTACATTGGTAATTGGGATGTATAAGCAGAAGAACACACCCACAAGGGCAAAATCTGGCCAGTCTGGCTGCCTGTATGGCAAATTATTCATTATTCATTCTTGCCTAATGATTACCAACAACAACCTGCTAGGAGAAGCTGACTAAGTAGTTCTTTGGTAATTATTGAGAAAGTTGACCTATCCAATGGGCAAAAACAAATAGTTGGCTTAAGAGGGAGAATGGTAGGAATTTGTGAAGAGGGAGGACTAATTGGAAAGGAAGATAACATCACGGGCAGTTGTCTACCTAATAGTAGGATGGACCCTCTCCACTTTTTATGCTATAATCTTGATAGCTAACATTGTGCCTGGATGTTCAGTGTCTCCCTATCTAACCCCCCCCTTTAAACATAGGGAACCTGCCTACTGTAAATCACCCAACTTTCAGCATTATGTTTATTTGTATCAATGACACTCTTCCTTAGCCCCATCGAGACAATAAAAGAGTAGTTCACCTTTCAGCCAATAGGTGTGACAATGTGGGCCTGCTTTGTTTGTTTGTTTTGTTTTCTGATGATTGGCCATGCCCAAGGTGCTTTTAAATATTGGCCACCATTTGTCTGTGGATGAAATTAAGGTTTAAAAATGTATATATTTACTTAGAAGCCGTAATTAGTTGTCTCCCCATTTATCAAAGAGGACTTAAATAGGTCAGTGCTCCAACCAGTCAAAGAGGCTACTACATAATTTAGATTACTAATAACTTAAATGCAGTCTAGCCTTCATGTTCTATATTGATGTCCCTTTGAACTATACCACCATTTACATCACAACATGTGCACTGGTTTAATTTGATTTTGCTTACTTAGCCTAGTCTTCATGTGAAAAATAATTCCCAAAATCTTTATAGGTTTTCTGGAAACAATAAGGAAGTTTTCTTCTGGGGTACTTTTTGAATTTTGAATAATCTACAAGCTTCTGGTTTCCTGATGTTCTCCCATTTAAGTAATAGTTTGCTCCCGCTACCAGTTGGAGCTACACTTTGCTTCTTAGCAAAGGTTGATAAGTAGCAAATTTCTCTCTCTCTCCCCCTCTCTCCCTCCCCTGCAACTGCAACTCCAACAACTGTAACTCTAACTAATTCTCTAACTCTATATCTCTAATTCTATCATCTCTATCTCATCTGATTCTAACTAAATTTTGATGCAACATTGGATTTTTCTTATGAGTTACCAGAATGTTTCACTCTGCTATAGGAGCAATAAAAACAAAAAAACAAAATTTTCAGGGTTCAATGAGTTGGCAAAGTTCATGAAGGCTTGGATAAATGAGTTAAATATCCTGCAATTGTTAGAGAACCAAGAAATGGATTAGGGAAATAACTCCCACTGTTTGGTAACACAGTGTGCATACATATTCAATGAAATAGTCACATAAATTGTGACTATTTTCATGCTATTGCAGGAAGGCTTTTTATGGGCCAACTTGAGAATGATTACTAGATCCAATAAGAGTGGTAATTTTTCTTTCTTTTTGGCCCTTAAGGTGATTCAACACATTTAGACTTTATTGGAAAAGAAATGAAAAAAACTCCTGATCTTATTTTTTTAATGAAAAACTGATGCATTAGGCCAATGTTTTTCAATCTTCGTAACTTTAAAATGTGGAGACTTCAAATCACAGAATTCCCTAGCCAGTAAGACCAGTTGGGGAATTCTAAGAATTGAAATCCACAAATCTTAACATTGCTAAAGTTAAGAAACACTGCATTAGTGTAGACTAATCCTAGAAAATGTTGGCTGAAAATGGAACCAATAGCCCTTAATCAGTTAACTAGTAATGATACTTTTAAAGCTTATAAAAAATTTACAGAAAGAATATAATTCACCTAATCCTCTGAACAGAGTTAGAGCATTGTTTGGTGCAGAAACTTCAGCAACTTTTGAAAATAATTTTTATATATATAATATTTTTGGCATTCTGTAAAATAAGAAAAAAATAGTTGTATTATTATATAGCATTGTAGTAATTTGGCTATTTTTAGTTCATATTTTTGGTTGTTTAAAAGATATGAAGCTGTTCTGAATAGTTTAGAATGAATTTTTCAAGTTTTGTATTCAATTGCTATTATGCTTATTTATACTTTATATTTCTACTTAACAAAAATAAAAAAGTATAATAAATAGGGCCATCTTTTTTTGCTTAATGTGTATTTTTCAAATAGTTTACGGATATTTACACATATTGGATTTTAAAAAAAATAATTGAAATTGGTATAGTAAGGAGTTATTAACAACAAAACTGAAGTTATCTTCTTGTAATTTTTTATGCAGATTTTAAAACAAATGCTATTGTTTTCTTCCTTACTATAACTGCTGCTCTCAAAAAAAATTCTCCTCTCATTTTACATACAGTTTTTGGAAATATAAATGCGAAACAGAGTGAGAAAAAATAGAATTGTTATTGACATTTAGGTTGTGGCGATTCGGCCCAAGTAATGGATGGGATGAATGTTTAAGATGTTATATGACACTTTTATGATGGTTATAGTTTGCAAAGTGCCTAGTGACCCAGGAGCTGGATGGTATATATATAAATAAAAATACCGGACCATCCTTGCTAATAAAATAGAGATTTCATGCACATGTGAAATGGTCTTTAAATTCAGTGCTGATTTAATGAAAAATATATGAGCCATCTGAGCTTGGATAATCAACCTAGATCATATGTATAGCAATTTAATGTCCTGTGGATAAGCACATTAGAAATGCTACAGAGCTGAAGATTGCTACAGTAATGAATGTTGATTACCACACCTCATTAAACAAATGAAAGGTTGATTGTGAAGATCCCATTTTTCCCCCTCTATGTCACCATGGTGATTGATGTAGTCCCCTTCCCTCTTTTCCAGTGATGTGTAATGCTCTGTGTTAGGACAAGTTCCAAATTCATGTGTTTTGTGGTGTGCCACATATGTTATAAAAACATACATAGTTATAGTGAGACAGTCTTTAAACCAAATGGCATATTATCACAAAAGCAGAAGTCTAAAGCAGAATGTAGACATTTCCCCTAAAGATAGTGGTTAGAGATGGAAGAAACATTTGTAGCAGGTATGGTGAATATGTTATTTCAAAGGCCCTTGTAACTGAGAAGCACAATCATGCTAGAATTCTATGTGCAGTTCAATTTTTTCAACACAGACGCTTTCCAGAAATGTTGTCTATTAATTCCCAGCATAGTGAGCCACGGTGGTGCAGTGATTAAAATGCAGTATTGCAGGCTAACTCTGCTGACTGCCAGCCGTTCGATTCTCACTGGCTCAAGGTTGACTCTGCTTTCCATCCTTCCAAGGTTGGTAAAATGAGGAGCCAGATTGTTGGGGACAATATGCTAACTCTGTAAAGCCCTTAGAGAGGGCTGTGAAGCACTATGAAGCAGTATATGTCTGAGTGCTATTGTTATTTCTATAGTACTAGGAGTTAAAGCCCAATGATTCCACAGGCAGGGTAAGAGCGTTTTGGACAAAAGAAAAATTAAACAATTAAAATAAAGTAAGGAACATCAGAATGAGAGTGATAAATTCAGGTAGTCCTTAACTTACAACAATTTGTTTAGTGACAGTTCAAAGTTACACCACCACTGAAAACAGTGACATGATCATTTTTCGTACTTATGACCTTTGCAACATTCCCATGGTCATGTGATTTAAATCCAGATGCTTGGCAACTGACTCATTTTACGACGGTTGCTTGTGTACCAGGGTCATGTGATCCCCTTTTGCGACCTTCTAACAAGCAAAGTCAATGGGGATGTCAGATTCACTTAACAACTGTATTACTCAACTGGAGTGATTCATTTAACCACTAGGCAAGAAAGGTCATGAAATGGAGCAAAATTCACTTAAGAACTGTCTCACTTAGCAGCAGAATTGTTGGGCTCAATTGGGCTCATAGGTCAAGGACTACCTATATAACCTATAGCAGATGACAGGATATAATTTGCTGCTCAGAGCTGAGCTGGTCATTGTGATTTGTGGAACCTGATGAAACAATCTAGGATAACTGAACTACAGCCACAAAGAGCAAAACTGGAATAAGAAATCTGGTCTGCCCCATATTACACCCATTAATTTACCCTTATTTATTGCACCTACAAAAAGTGCTGCTTAGGTGTACAATGCAAAGCACAGCACATGCTCTCCTCTGTATCATGCAGCCAAGAGGGGGAAAGGGGTGGGGCTTAGAATGATGCAGTCAACAACTTGCTGAGAGGTTGCCCAGCTGCTTCTCAATGAATAAATGGGTATTTTTGTTGTCTTCTTTTCTGGAATGCTTTTCTTTATAGTCCCAGTGAGATGTGGCTCACTGTCAAACTCAGTCTTTCTTTCGCTGGTGTCTCTCATCACACCCAATTTGATCCCATTCTGTTAAGCTTTGGAAGGGCATTATACTTTCCACAGTTCATCCTTTGCATAGTTTCTTTGCAATTGGGCTGGGAAAAATAAAAATTGTGGGAAGGTGCAGCCCAAAGTTTTATCTGGCAGTATGTCACCTGCGCGCGCGCGCACACACACACACACACACACACACCAAAAAAGATGTTGGTCAAAGTCATAAAGTCCAATTGGGAGGCTAAAGAGAGTTGTAGAAAGTAACTTTTTTTGTCTGGTAGATCCCAATTTTGTGACTGGCCATGATCAGTCTGGAAATCATAATGGGAGGGCACCCACACCCCAGTTCATCCTCTACCTGTGAAAACATAACCTAGTTTTGATTTTGTAAAGTCCCAAATATAATGTCCATGTCCAAAATGGGAAAAAAAGACTGCAGGCTTCTTACTAAGCCGGTAAGCTTAGTAATATTTTAGCAGATATTTCTGAAGCTTATTCAATGTGAAAATCGACGTCAAAGAGTATTTATATTCTTTTATTTATAGTCCAGGGAAAATTCATTTCTGCCATTCCATCTAACACAAAGCAATGTTAGGGAGTTCAAACCAATGTCTATGTGGGTTTATTTGCAGCAGGAGCAATCAATACAAAAAAACAAATCCCAGGATTTCATAGAAAGTATTTCAATATTGCATCCTCACAGATAAATCCCATTGTATGTGAGACAGCAGGAATGAATCTGGATTTAAATCTGCGTGCAGAATCACACAGACACCAATGGGTGCAGACTTTCCTGGGCACTAAAGCCTCCTTCCCAGAAAGCCTACAAAGTGAGCAAGCAGCACATGGCCTGTTCTGCAAGCCTTTCCTTCTTTTATCTGTCAGTAAGCTTGCCCTTGCTGACAGCTGAAGCCTCCCACTTGCCTGCTTCCATGTAAAGAGCAGCATATGGTCCCCAGAGCAGGAAACCTCCAGCCAATATGTCTGCACTCACGTGTGGAGTTCAACAAGTGCCCAAGCCAAGATGGATCTTACTCGCACGGTGGCATCCGGCCAGGAACAGATAGGCTGGAAAGGGCACCAGCAGCTGGCAAGGAGTTGGCGGAACCAGCTGAGAATCTCGCCTTGAGGGGGTACATGTGTGCAGGCAGCAAAGAGCTCGTTCAGAGTTAACAGAGAAAAGCTGCCATCAATCCTCACGCAGCCCAAACCTCTGGCTGACTGACTGACTCAGGCCTTTAGCAGTTCCAGAGACACAGGCCTGCCTTTTTGGCAACCTCTTTCTCCGATTGTGGTTGTTCAGGCTGTGTTCAGCTACCCAAATAAATCGAACACCTGGGTTCAGAAGAGGAGCCCATCCAGATGAATGTGTCAGATTTAACAAACCCAGAGATGCGCTCCTGAGATGCGCTCCGGCGAGATTAGGTTGGTTACAATCAAGCGCAGCCCCTTCAAGGAATAGGGGACAGAGGTGGGTTCCTACCAATTTGGACTGGTTCGGCCAAGTAGGTAGTAACTTGGCTGGCCATGCCCATGAACCGGTTCTATTGGCGGCACCGTAGGCTCCGCCCAGTGGTGGATTTCAAAAAAATTTGGAACCTCTTCTGTAGGTGTGGCCTGCTTTCCGGGTCCACTGGTGGAATCTCTTCTAACCGGTTCAGTAGATTTGATGAACCGTTCTACCAAATAGGTGCGAACTGGTAGGAACCCACCTCTGGCTCTGCCATTTGATTTTTACTATTGCGCATGCGCACATAGCACACATCAACCGTGCACACATCCCTGAGAGTACCAGTAGTAACAGAATCCGGAATCCACCCCTGATATGGGAGGAGAGGTTTAACTTTTCCCATTCTTCTCTCCCAGCTCCTAAATATCATACCCACAACTTTCTATTAACAACAAAAAACCCCAACTAAAACATTTATTTAATACATTTATACCTAAAATAAATATAAATTACCTAACTATATACTGTATAATATTTGAAGACCAGAAATTAATTTGGAAAAAAAGGTGAGGCATCTCATGCTCTATTAAAGCAGGCTTTGAAGTGTTTTATATTGTTTTCAGATCTTAAACAAAACTTTTACCAATATTATAAAATGAATTACAGTCGAGAACTTGCCTTTGTCTTGTCCTAATGTCTTTCAGATATTGAACCTCCCTTGGGTCATATAGCACAGTTGTATCTGATGCCAGGTTAGGAAAGACTGATATACAACATTAAAAAAAAACCCACAGGTACTCTTTTAAATCATCCTCAACTTTCTTAATATCTGTTGTCCTCTATTCATTGGGGGGGGGGGATGACTCTGTTACTTGTCAGGGAATAAAGAAACTCCTCTTCCCAACACATGCCAATACCCCATGCTTGTACTTCTCCAAAGAGCCTAAGGGTACTAAGGATCTATAGCCTAATTATTATTTGTCCCCGGTGTTTTCTTTGATGGAGTCTTTCTGTTCTTTTCTGCTTTTATTAAGCTTTGAAAATATGAATGACAGTTAAGGCTGCAAGAGAAGTGCGAAAGAACTGCCTAAATTGCATAAGTCAGCACCGAGGGGGTTCAATTCATGGGGCAATAGAGAGGGAAGAACAGTGATGGGATTCAACATTTTTTACTACTGGTTCTGTGGGCATGGCTTGGTGGGTGTGGCAGGGACCCCCATGCAAAATCCCCATTTCCTCCTGATCAGATGGGACTCTGGAGGCAGAGAATAGATGTGGGCAGGGCCAGTTAGAGGTGGTATTTACCGGTTCGCCAAAGTACTCAAAATTTCTGCTACCGGTTCTCCATAACTGATCAGAACCTGCTGAATACCATCTCTAGGGGAGAACCTCTAAAAGGGGAAATTGAATGGTGTCAGGAAGATAGTTTGGGGATTCATGATATTAGCTACCAATCTGGAAGAGTAGGAAACATGCAACATAAACTTTCAGTAAGGGCTGTGCTACGTTTTTCTTACTCCTCATACATCAGAGGCTATATCTGGTACGGATCAAAACGCGGCATTTCCGTGTCACTGCTTCTCATCTGGCCCGTGGCTTCCCTTAATTAGATGAGAAGCAGCTACTGTGTGCACCTGCCTTTCTTTCTCTAATGCTGTGATTGTCACCAACACCTAATCATCTCTTCCTTTGGTAAACAAAGGCGCATGTGCCTTGCAAAGAGGCCATTGAGGGCACCCAAAGGATGGATGCTCGCCCACCCATTTGAAAGCAGACATCAATAAGCCATCAGGAATAGAAACATCCATTGTAAGCCCTAGGTATCTTCTTCTGAGAAAGGGAAAGAGAAGGAACTACACTTGAGTAGGTGGCTTGTTTCCACGGAGGTCTCCATCAGATAAAGTTGCTCTTCCTTTCAGCCATTGTCCTAATATTGCATTCGGTAGTCCCAGAGATGCTTTTTCAGGGGGCAACTGGACTTTTTTTTTCTCTTTTGAAGATGTTTCACTTCTCATTCAAGAAGTTTCTTCAGCTCTGACAGGATAGTGGGGTGTTCTGACCCCCCTTGACCAATACCAAAGCACACCGATACAAAGATACTTCAAGGATTTATTAACACACAGACTAGACCTTGGCAGCAATCCAGGACAGACTAGATGTTGGCAGCAATCCAGCCTGCCAAGCTTGCTACGAGAGTTCTCCAGCTCTAGTAAATACATTGAGTCCTGCAATGAGCGTGTGGAAAGTAATTCCTTTTATAGTCTTGAGAGGAGCCCAATTGCCACCAGCTGAGTTCAATTATCTCCTGTAACTGTGCAACTGTTCTTTACGCCTATTAGCCCTCCATTGCCAGGCATCCAGAACCAACTTCCTTGTCTCCTCCCCACTGCTCCAATGCATGACATCAGGAACACACTCCCTTGTCTCCTCCCCACTGCTCCAAGGCTCAGGTGCCTCCTGGTAGCCAACTAGCCTCTCTGCGCCCTGCTCGGAATCGGAACCCTGTCCAGGGTCCTCCACATCCTCCAGATCCGACTCATAGGGCCCCTCGCTGTCGGTGTCTGGTGGCAGCTCAAACGGCTCCTGCTGGGCTACAACAGTGGGGAATGGGAAGATTTATACTCCTTGCAGACAGCTGGTCATTTGCATCCTTTTAGAGGGTCACCTGGACACACATAAACCTCAAGTGCTTCAACGGCAAGAAAGTCCAGTTGCCTGAACTGGACCTTTCCTGGAAAAGCATCTTTGGGACAACCATCACCTGGATGACTGAGAATCTCTATAGAATTTTATTTGGTAGTTTTCTACTGAAATTTATAACTTTAGAAGTACAGGCAATCCTCAACCCACGACCACAATTAAGCCCCAAATTTATGTCGCTAATTAAGAAATTTGTTAAGTGAGTTTTGCCCCATTTCATGACTTTTCTCACCAAATTAGTTAAGTGAATCACTGCAGTTCTTAAATTAGTAACACGGTTGTTAAATGAATCTGGTTTCCCCATTGACGTCGCTTGTCAGAAAGTCGCAAAAAGAGATTACATGATTCCGGGACACTGAAACCATCATAAAAGTTGTCAACTATCCTAATATAAATCACGTGACCATGGGGATGCTGCAATGGTCATATGTGTGAAAAATGGCCATAAGTCACTTTCTTCAGTGCCTTACTAACTTCAAATGGTCACTAAATGAATTGTCCTAAGTTGAGGACTATCTGAACACCTGCAAGATTACCTAAAGGCTGCTAGAGAATATCTATAGCACCCAAGGTTTGAATTCCCTCTTGCATTTTAAATGTTTGGTCCCTTATTTTATCTCCTGGCCGGTCTGAATTCCAATGTTTTTAATCTGGATTTTACTGACTTTGAATTTTCCCAGGGAAATTTGTTCCTCCCCTAATGAAACCATGCCCATATGATCTGGAGAAATCATTTTGTTTGGTCTTTTGCTATGCAAACATTTTCACAAATTACAACTACTTTACAACCTTGGACATAATTGAATCCAGTAGCCTAATGTAATGCTTCTGAAATTTAAGGCAAACACTAATTAGCAAAAGATAAACTAAGGCAGGAGAACTTTACCTGACAATGTCTCCTTTCTTGTTCTGTGAAGAACACGTCATTTTTTAATCCATGCTTCTAGGCTGAACACCAAGTAGAAATTTCCATACAGTTTTATAAAAGAACTTAGGCTTTTACTTTTGCCCTGGGTGCACCAGTGTGAAATATTTTGCTTTTATTTAACAGGTCAAAGGAAAACTTCCTTGTGCAAAATGATCTAATGCAGGAGTGTCAAACTCAAGGCCTGTGGACTGGATCCAGCCTGCAAGGTGCTTAGATCTGGGCCAAGAAACTTCCCTGGAAAAATCAAAGAACTGGCCTGCAGTGGCTCTGCCAGAAAAAACAGCCCTCCCGAACTCAATTTTTGCTGGCAGAGGGTGGCAGGAGGTCGTCACGGCCATAAATGGAGCTCGGGAGCTAGTTTTCACTGGCAGAGTGCTCAGGCCACCAAATGCGCCCTTGACACGAGTGATGATGAGCTGGCCGCACCAGGGGTGGGTTTCAATTTTTTTTACTACCTATTTTATGGGTGTGTCTTGGTGGTCATGTGATTGGGTGGGCATGGCCAATGATGTCACTCACCAGGAGATGTCATGGATTTGGTAAAATGTGGTGAAACTCAATTAACAACACTCTTGCTTAGTAACCAGAATTTGGGCTCAATTGTAGTCATAAGTCAAGGTCTATTTCTGCCTTCCTCTGCATGGCAGCCTTGTCCTAGTAAACTCCTTCTCCTTTCTGGCAATTTTCCTCTCTGTTAGAGGCACCAGAATAATCCAGACAATGTAAGTTTTCCTGCTGCAGCAGGAGGTTGGACTAGATGACCTCTGAGTAGCCTTCTAGCCCTAAATTGCTGTTTTCTTTCTTTCTTTCTTTCTTTCTTTCTTTCTTTCTTTCTTCCTCCCTTCCCTCTTTGGGAATCAACCCTCCCCCCCCCAATAAAATATTACTACCAGAAAGGCTCATTCCACATGCCTGCCAGATAGATAATGAGATAAGGAGCCTATATAAAGTTTGGCTCCATTCACATTCAGGGAATGATCCAAACCCTTTTAGAAACACAGAGCCCATATTGCACAAACCCCAAAACTTCAAAAACATAGAACCATATAAGATTCCTACCTTTTATCCAGTTCGTTGTTTAGTTGACCCAGAAACAACCTGCTGAATGTCACTTTGCAAACTTCCTTTTGAGCAGCTTTTCAATTTAAAGCAGGTTTCAATTTAAAGTTTGCAGCATTAAGACTTGTGGACTTCAACTCCCAGAATTCCACAGCCAGGCATGCTCAGTTCCAATTTAAAGGAACAACATTTGTTTTTCTCCTTTGCTGAATCCCGGCTAAAAAGTAAGATTCCTTCTTTCTTTTTCTTTCTCCGTTCCCTTCCTTCCTCCCCCCCTCTCTTTTAGTTTTTAAAACCTCTTTTCCCTTGCCTGAATTGGCAGAAAAAAGGGCCTTTTAAAAAAAGCTTCTGATGAAGGTTCAGTGGCGTAGCCAAGCCATCATTACTACCGGTCCGGGTCGGTATGCCAAATTTTCACTACCTCTTCTGGTGTACGGGACCAGACCGGGAGGAACCCATCTCTGACGCCACACCCACCCTGACCACACCAACCTCAGCCCCCTGAGGTCAAACACAACCCTGATATGACCCTCAATGAAATTGAGTTTGACACCCCTGATCTAGTGGTTAAGGTACCAGGCTAGAAACTAAGAGACTGTGAATTCTAGACCCACCTTGGGCATGAAAGTCAGCTGGGTGACCTTGAGCCAGTCACAATCTTTCAGCCCATCTCACGTCACAAGGCTGTTGTGAGGAAATAGAAGGAGATGGAGTATTAGATATGTTTGTCACCTTGAGTCATTTATAAAAGTAATCAAGGCAGATTATAAATAAGATAAATAAAAATAATAAATAAAACATACTTGGAGGGAAAATGAAGAATATTCTCTTTGCTTCCTATGATAGAGTTATCCATAAAACATGTATATAGTTTGCAATAACGCCATGTACTCATCAGTTGGGTCAAAGAAAATGAGGATGCATTTGGCCTCTATGTTCAACATGCCTACTGCATCCCTAGCAATAATCTCTGGGCCCAACAGGGCAAAAGGAGAACACCAGAGACAAATTCCTTGTAAGTCCAATCACATCTGGACAATAAAGAATTCTATTAAATGCATTGCAAGCAGTAGAACACATATAAAAAATGGGTCTGGTTTGAGTTACTCTGTCACTCCCACCATTCTGAAACCAGAGACTGCAGATACCCCTGGAAAAGAGCACAACATTATGACTGGTTTAATAGTTTTCTGTTCCTTTTATTATTCAGGGTTCTTCCCCCACCCCGCCCTGAGCTTTTTCCCCCATTGGTGCTTTCCATGCTTCTCTGTGTTGGCAGAAATCTGTATTGGCATGAAATTTTCTGTCCCCGTTGTCAATCCTTACCCTGCCTCTGTTTCAAATCACTGTTATTTTCTGACTTTCCTCTAAAGTAGTGGGCGTGACAAAACCTAGCAGATTTTATACATTATACAAACACAGGCTGTATTTGGACAGTAAGGTGGAAAATACTACTTTAACAGGAGCACAGCTAAAGGCCGCTTAATATCTGTTTCGCTCATGGGCCAAGATGAAGACAACATCATACAGATGTGTTGGGAAAAAATAGTACTGCCAGGATATGTTTTGGTTGTGATCAGATGGAAGGGTGAAAAATTCCTCTATCTGGAGAGAAAAGAAAGAAACAACATCCAATGTTCTTGCTTTTGATAAGAATGGACATGTAAAGCTGCAGAGGTCATGGAAATAATCCAGTGCTTGATCTTAGTGAAGAGTTGTTGGGGGGGGGATAAATGCTGCACTCAGAGATGTTCACATTTCCTGACTAATAATACAGGGATGTATATGTGAACCATCAGAAACTTGGCATTATCTTTAGTATTATTCCTGCGCAGGCAGCTTCTGATGGATGATCAAAGAGAAAATCAGAAGTTTATGCACAATATTTTGATGTGCATTTCACGCAAATATGCACATTTCTGCATACAGTTTCCTCTGCGCACCCATCTACAAAGTATGTCTGTTTTTAATAAACATATTCTTGGCTATGTTTTCTGAGCTGCAATTTGCACAGAAATATTTGGAAATCATGCGTCTTGAGTTTCCATATAAGCCTGGAAAGATGGATTAGACACATTCCCATAAAAATAGTGCCTGAACACTTTTCTTCAGCATTCCCAAATCCCAAAACAGCGATAGTTACACTACAGCCCTTGGAAAGAAAGAGGGGGAGGCAAGAAGAAGGAGAGTAAGAAAAGTAGAGTCGGAGTGTAAAAGGTAAATTATAATACAGAATGGTTCAGTAAAGCTATAAAGATGATGAAGTTGGCAGAAGGGAGAAAGAAGCTAAAACAAGAGAGAAAAAGTGGGGTGGAGGCAGGGGTGAAATTCAACAGATTCCGACAGGTTCTGGAGAACCGGTAGCGAAAATTTTGAGTAGTTCGGAGAATCGGCAAATGCCACCTCTGGCTGGCCCCAGAGTGGGGTGGGAATGGGGATTTTGCAGTATCCTTCCTCCAGGAGTGGGGTGGGAATGGAGATTTTGCAGTATCCTTCCCCTGCCATGCCCACCAAGCCACGCCCACAGAACCGGTAGTAAAAAAATTTGAATGCGACCACTGGGTGGAGGTGGGGGCGGCGGCGACCGCCATGGCTTCGTTTCTGGTTTGGCTCAGGTAAATTGTTTTCTGAAAGTTCTCAAGTGGTAAAGGAAGCTGGTCACTGTAGAGATAGTCCTCAACTTACTTCATTTAGTGGCCGTTTAAAGTTACAACAGAACTGAAAAATATAACTTATGACTGTTTTTCACAGTTACGACCTTAGCAGCATCCTCAGGATCATTGGATCGAAATTCAGATGCTTGGCAACTGGTTCATATTTATGAACTTTGCTGTAGCCCGGGGTCACATGAATCATTCACCTTTTGCGGCCTCCTCACAAGCAATGTCAATGGGGGGGCACACCAGATTCACTTAACGACCAGGCTACTAACTTAACAACTGCGGGGATCCACTTAAACAACCGTGGCAAGAAAGGTGGTAAAAATGGGTCAAAACTCACTTAACAAATGTCTCACTTAACAACAGATGTTTTGGGCTCAGTTGTGGTTGGAAATCGAGGACTACCTGTAGTGAATAACCCTGTTAGATGGCACATCACAGAGAACTTTGTTGGCCAGTCCTTTCCGCACAGGATGTTTGCTTCCTCCGAATTTGGCATGCTACAAAGGTGGTTCATTAAGGGTGGGAACCCAAACCCTAAAGACTATTTCGTGAGTTTGTAAGGAACGTTGACATAAACTACCCTTGCCTTGTTTACGCTGCGATTTATAATGTTTATTATGGACTGCACTGCATGTGCACCTAAGGATTGCTGGATCATTCGGGACCAACCAACACACAAGGAACAGGAGTTTTATCTCATTCTGTGCTGAATTAGAATGCACGAGAATCCATACCGAGTGATGACTTAGACTGATTACATGAGAATGCTTCGTCTCAGGTTTTCCAGCATAAAGCTGTAGGCAATTCTGTCTGTGTTGTTGCTAAGCAACAATGACATCCCTTCAAACACATACCCAGTAGACATTGAAGTTGATTTTGAAGGTGCAGCATAGGGTTTTGTTAGAAAGCAGGAGGGGGGGAAAAAATAGTGCAAAGCACAGGGATTATAAAGAGAAAAGATGAGCACACAAGTCTTTGAACATGGATAATTGAGATGCCAATCTCCGTGCATGAATGGCTGTTTCTGCATTCATGAAAACCTTATTAAAAATGTTTGGGTTGGTTAAAACTACTGATCTGGGATTAATTCATAATTGGGACACTGCCTATTTGGAAACCATGTCACAAGCCTGGAAGTTCTTAATCATGAAAATACAACACTGAATAACATTTTTCTTTCTTTCTTTCTTTCTTTTTCTCTGCCTCTCTATCTCTCTTTGTCTCCTTCCTTCCTCTCTCTCTCTCCTCCCTCCCTCTTTCCTTCCTCCCTCCCTCCCTCCCTTCCTTTCTTTCTTTTCCTTCTTTCCTCTATCTCCTCTCTCCCTCCTCCCTCCCTTCCTCTTTCTTTCATTTTTCTTCCTTCCTTCCTATATCTCCTCCCTCCCCCCTCTTTTATTTCTCTTTCTTTCTTTCTTTTTCTGTCGCTCTCTTTCTCTCCTTCCTTCCTCTCTCTCCCCTCCCTCCCTCCCTCCCTTTCTTTTTCTTTTTTTCTTTTTTCTGACAAAGAGGCTAACCACCTTTCAAAACAATGGAAAACATTAAAAAGTTGTAAATGCAGGGTTTAAGAAACAAGAAACTACACTGCAATGAACCAGACACTGGACCACTAAGCTGACACTGATCGGGTTCAGGCTCAGAGGATTAGCGTAGTTTTCAGCTCTACCTGGGGATGCCAGAAAAGAGTTAATGCTTTGTTAATGGCTTTGTATTAATCTTCCCACCAGTAAAAAAAGGTTCAAGGCGATAGGCATTTCAGCACAATTCAAAGATGGTGGCAGTATCACATGACACAGTGTGGAAGCTTCCTCCCCCCTCCCCCACGGTACTTTGGATTCAGTTTAAAAAAAAAAGCTACATGGCACATTGATTCCATGAAGTTGTGTCAGGATTTTATGGCTTCAATCAATGTTTTTTTCACTTGAATATGTCACAGTATGATGCTGCATCTTCTCCTCGAGTGCTATACAATGATTGGCAGAGAATGTGCCCCAAGCTGTGGAGAGACTCGGATGCCAAAAGAGGAGAGTTTTCTCTTTGCTGAGTGGCAAAGTAGTGGAAGTTACTCAAGGGCCAGAAAGTCCAATGGCATCAAAACACAGAGGCCAATAAACCTTTTGGCATTAAGTGAGAGGGTCTTTCTTCTTTAGAACAAGCAAAGTGTAACTGACATTTTCTGAAATACGAATGGACAACGGAGGTGTATTCACGTAAGAGACACCCAGTACAGCTCAACAGCATGTGAACAATTGCAGCCCAAAAGTCAATCCAGAGGAGATCTGTGCAGAATTTTTTGTACATTCAATGGAATGCATTTTCTTAAACCCAATATTATGCTTAGTTTAAATTTACAAAACAGCTGCTGCAAACAGTATGCAATTTATATCAGAAGTGGTGAAGTGTTGGCTTGCAAGGTTTTGCATCTTTGTACCTGGCCTCTTCTGTATCTTGGCACTGCCCATCACTGGTTGCAAACAGCCTCTCCTGCCATGCCACTGACAGGTTTTACCACAATTATAGTAGCTGAAATATTACCCTTCCTTCCCTGTGCATGGCAAGTTCAACAAAAGTTCTCACGCCATCATTTGAATAAGAAGAAATTTCCCATTCATTCCAATGAGATGTTTTCACCCCAGTCCCAATTAAATAATATTTTCTATTCCCCTTTAGCTAAAAATATTCCTGGAGTACAGATTTACAATGCAAAAAAATTACCAAAAGGAAAGTCAATGAAAGGGAAGACCGAAAAGAAATGTCAGGTTCCATTTCTTAGTTACAAAGTCCAGTTCCAGTAATAACACAGGTTAAAGACTGGGAAAAGGGCTGATTCTCCTTTATTCCTGCTGGGTTCATACAGACAGCTGGTGCCTGGAACAGGAGAGAAAGCTCAGCTGGAGTTGAAGCTGGTAACTTCAAACAAAAGCCCTGCCTTAATGGAATATGAATTTTCTATTTGGGAAATATAGACTAGTGGCGGGCAGCTAGATGGATGTTTAATGGAGTATGTTTGTGAGAAATAACATACACATAAAAAAAACATAAACACACCCTATTTAAGTTGCCTTTCTGATATTCAAATATCCTTCAAATCTTTTTCTACCTTGTCCATCAGGGAATTAGAACAGCTTTGTAGGAGGGGATAGGCCGGACCGAGCCGAGCAGAGTCCAGGGGGTTCTTTGACAGAACCATTTGATTTCTCAGCGTAGCAGGCTTTCATCTTTAATCAAAATACTGGCAGTTGCTAACCAAAACAACTAAATAAATGAAGAGACAAATAGGACATTGCGTATCATGGTGGCTCAGGGCACGCTGCCACTTGGCAAGCTCTACATTTTCAGGAGTAGCTTCTGCTGTGCACGGCTCCCTTGAGATGCTCTGTTAATAACTTGGCTTGCCAATTGAAAGGGTCTGCCGGGAACCTGTCAGTGCTGCCTGGCACAGGATATGTGTGTCATACCACATATGGGTTTTAGATTCCTCTTACCATTTTGCTTGATTGATGCGTGCAAGGCTTTGTCTTTCTCAACAACAATCATTTCAGCCTTTTTTTTTTAAAAAAAATACAGAGCGTTCTGATTTCCCAAAGCAGTTTAGAAGGCTAAAACGAGATCAAAGAAGATCTGATTTTTCTGATCCAGGATAACCTGAGCATCTTTATGTATCTCCATGCAAACAATTTACCGTAGGCAACAAAAAGAAAAAAAAAAGGCTTTGTTGCTGTCTGAATGGACTTGACTTTTTTTATATTGTTCTTTGTGTGCGTTAAAACAGGAATTTTAAAAACACCAGTATCAGAACACATATACAATAAGGCTGGAATTCTCCGGATTCCATCTGCCAGCCAGTGTCGGCTGGCGACCTCCCGGGGCCTTCTATGTTGCAGCTCCGGCCCTCTGGAACGATCTCCCCGCTGAGATCCAGACCCTTACTACCTTCCCGGCCTTCCGTAAAGCTACTAAGACCTGGCTGTTCCGGCAGGCCTGGGGCTGTTGAAGTATCCAGCCCCACTTCAATTATGAATGTTGGTGTAATTTTTAAACTGTTGTATTGTCTTATTTATCCCCCCTCCCTTTTTATTGTAAGCCGCCCGGAATCCTCTAGGAGTGGGCGGCATACAAAACTAATAAATTAAACTAAACTAACTGTGGTAGCAAGGAAGAATATTGAAGCTGATATTAAAACATTAAAAGCGAACAGATGTTTTGAAAGGTAATGGTAGTTTTGTGATTCTTCATCTGATGCCTGGGATATTCCTTCCCTTTCCCTCCTTCTCATTGGTTGTATATTCATGAAATCATATCATGGAGAGAGAGGAACATCAGTTAGCGACTTTAACTATTTTATAATGTCACTGCCCTTTTTCAGTGAGAAGCAAGGAAGCGGGATTCAGGGGAAGACAAACTTAAAAGTTATTTTATCTCAGAAATTTGTGAATTTCTGAAGTAAGTCTCCATATTGCGTCAATATATAGTCTGCCAGAGGAAGATCTAAATCTTGATTAAAATGGGTACAAAAGTTAATTCAATCATTGCAGTTCCAAAAGAAATATTTGTTCCTATTAGTTTACAGTTGAATAAGACTGTATTAGTAACACAATGGAGGTTCACATTTGTCTAAGAAATGATTATAAATCTGACTGGCTCTAACTGGATGAATTTCGGCAAGCCTTTCCCCAGGGCCAATGAGTGAAATTCTTTTGCGAACGCCGATACATTTAAAAATTGTTTGTTGGCCTTTAAGCTAAAGACGAGATCCACTTCATTTCTGTTCTCTTCCAGAAACAGCTTCAGTCTGTCTTAAGATTGTGTCTGCAGCACAATCATTTTCTGCAGAAATTGAAAACAGCTGTTTGTTTTCCTTCCTGAAAATACGCCCACACTACACAGAGCTTCCTGATTTTTCACTGCTCTTTCAAGACATACACTGGCCCACTCCTGCACAATGCGAGATGCACAAGTGAGTACGGATGAATGCAACTGAATGTGAAGTCACACGTACGATTTTCCACAATTGACAGATGTGAGCACATGGGTATTGATATTAATGTATTATAGGAAGAGATTATATTCTATTCAAGAGATTCCTGATAGTTAGAACAATTAATCAGTGGAACAGCTTGCCTCCAGAAGTTGTGAATGCCCCAACACTGGAAGTCTTTAAGAAGATGTTGGATAGCCATTTGTCTGAAATGGTGTAGGATTTCCTGCCTAGGCAAGGGGGTTGGACTAGAACACCTCCAAGGTCCCTTCCAATTTTGCTATTGTATTGTATTGTATTGTATATACTGCATAATTCTGGCTTATTTTAGGAGGGTTTAAAGAAAAAAACAAAAACAAATTGAAGTAGACCAAATAACCCGTGGATTTGTTTGGGAGCTAGGGCTGAAACCTTCCATCTCAGGTGATTGGGAAAATGAAGTAGTGCACAATGGTACAACCTTTTATTTACAAAACAAATGTTATAAGATTTGTGGTATTAACGTATTCATAGTATGCAGTAAATAAATCTTTAAAAACATTAGAGATCCACAGGTGCATCTACATCTAGGGATATGGAATATATGGAAATTTGACAAATATAGGTAGTCCTTGACTTACAACAGGTCATTTACTGACCGTTCAAAGTTACAACGGCACTGAAAAAAAAGAGACTTCTGACCATTTTTCACACTTACGACCATTACAGCACCCCCATGGTCATGTGATTTACATTTGGATGCTTGACAACTGGTTCGTGTTTATGACGGTTGCAAGGTCCCGGGGTCACATGATCCCCTTTTGCAACCTTCTGACAAGCAAAGACAATAGGGAAGCTAGATTCACTTTACAACCATCTTACAAATTTAACAACTTCAGTGGTTCACCTAAGAAATGTGGCAAGAAATGTCGTAAAATGGGGGAAAACTCACTTAACACATTCCTCGCTTAACAACATAAAATTTGGGCTCAATTGTAGTCATAAACTGAGGACTACCTGTATGTAGAATTTGGCAACTGGACAGTGTAAACGAATTCCCAGTGCCCTTATTATAGCTAAAAGACTGATGATGAAATAGTAGAAAGATAAATTGAAGTCATGATTACAGTTGCTATCTTAATGGATTGCCCATGGACATAGACTTTGCATTATAAACATAAGGAAATATGGGATTCGTTTAGACCAACTAGAGTTGATTAAAAACCAGACATGAGACCAGCAGGGCAATACAATACAATACAATAGCAGAGTTGGAAGGGACCTTGGACGTCTTCTAGTCCAACCCCCTGCCTAGGCAGGAAACCCTATACCATTCCAGACAAATGACTATCCAACATCTTCTTAAAGACTTCCAGTGTTGGAGCATTCACAACTTCTGGAGGCAAGCTGTTCCACTGATTAATTGTTCTAAGTGTCAGGAAATTTCTCCTCAGTTCTAAATTGCTTATCTCCTTGATTGTTTTCCACCCATTGCTTCTTGTTCTGCCCTCAGGTGCTTTGGAGAATAGTTTGACTCCCTCTTCTTTGTGGCAACACCTGAAATATTGGAACACTGCTATCATGTCTCCCCTAGTCCTTCTTTTCATTAAACTAGACATACCCACTTCCTGCAACCGTTCTTCATATGTTTTAATCTCCAGTCCCCTAATCATTTTTGTTGCTCTTCTCTGCACTCTTTCTAGAGTCTCCACATCTTTTCTACATCATGGCGACCAAAACTGAATGCAGTATTCCAAGTGTGGCCTTACCAAGGCAATAAGAAATGAAATTTTATTTTAAACTGTGTTGCACCTATATGTGTTTGAATGTCCAAACTTGAATACCTTGCTAGTTTGTTGTCAAAATGTCTCAATCTGGACAGGATTTTCTTAAGCCAGTTTACATTCAAAGTGGCATGAGCACAGGATAAAAGCAGCTTATACATGAAGTGTGGATATGCTCCAAAAATCTATGCACTGAATATAGTCTAATATATTCAGCAAATATATTAGACTATATTCAAGCAAACAAAATGGTACAGTTACTGAGAGTAAGAGAAGATGCAAAGCTACCAAACAGCTCTGGATAAAAAAAGAAAGAAAAACAGCTCAATGAGATGCTTCTAAATATATTTTCTCTGCCAAATTTGTCCTCTTGCTTCCAATTATTCCAAAGCTGTAAAGTGTTAGACCTGATCCCCAGCTCCAATCGGGAAATTTGTTCCTAAAATCATTGCTGCTTTGAGGAGTTTTCACTCCTTGGGAACATAAACTTCTAAAGAAAGCTTTGCGGCTCTTCCTTTATGCTGGTTTTGTTATGGGATGGAACAAGACTATCAGTGTAGAAATGTTCTGTCTTAGGCAGCAGCATAGTCCTGCAGCCACTTCAGCTGACTGTTATCTGCAGTTCGGCGGTTCAAATCTCACCAGCTCAGGGTTGACTCAACCTTCCATCCTTCCGAGGTGGGTAAAATGAGGACCCAGACTGTGGGGGAGCTATGCTGACTCTGTAAACCGCTTAGAGAGGGCTGAAAGCCCTATGAAGCGGTATATAAGTCGAACTGCTATTGCTATTGCTATTGCTATAGTCTGGTACCAGACTTTTTATAGGACAAATACAAAGTTGATAGGGGTTATAAAATAAAAGCTACCTTCCTACATCGAAGAAATTAATAGGAACACAGTGTGTGCAAAAATAGAGCAATATCTCTATCTTTGGTTCATGGCTGTAGAGAATTATGGAGATGGCCTTGAAGAAGATATGTGGCAACCCTTAGCAAAACATGACCTTATGTGAAAGTATGTGAAAAAAAACCTCAAAACTGCCCTGTCTTGATTCACTTTAAAAAGTGAAAGAGAATTGTCAGGCTTTTAAACTGTGTGTAATACAGTTTAAAATACAATGTAATACACAGTGTAAAGTTATTTACACTGTGTGTAATAATTTACATTAACGAAGTATTTTTTTTCTTGTGGTGTTTGTTTCCTGACCATGGACCACTTCAAAGAGCTGAACATGGCTGGGATAGTTTGCCTTACAAATTATTTTTCCTATGGCTAACTTACAGGGGTGGGTTTCTCGCCCCGTTCCAACCGGTTCGGTTGGAACGGGGCCGGCGGTGTCTTCGTGCACGCGCGCAGCGCACAAATGCGTACTAGCGTCTGTGCGATGCTCCAGCTGCTCCTGGAGGATCGCGCAGGCGCTGTATGTGTCCTGCGCATGCGTGGAAGCGCAGAACTCGTCAAAACCGGGTAAGGAACGCGGGCGGGTGGGCCCTTCGCCGTTCCTGGAAGTTACTTACTTCCGGGTTCGCTGACCAACCGGTTCGCGGGGACCGCCGCGAACCGGTTGAAACCCACCCCTGCTAACTTAAGAACTATACAGGTAGTCCTTGACTTACAACAGCTTGTTTAGTGATGGTTCAGAGTTACAATGACACTGAAAAAAAGTGACTCATGACTGTTTTTCACACAACCGTTGCAGTATCCACATGGTCACAAGATCAAAATTCAGAGGCTTGGCAACTGGCTCATGTTTATGACAATTGCAGTGTCCTGGGATCATGTGATCACCTTTTGTGACCTTCTGATAAGCAAAGTCAATGGGGAAGCCAGATTCACTTAACAACTGTGTTACTAATTTAACAAATGCAGTGATTCACTTAACATCTGTGGCAAGAAAATTTGTAAAATATGCCAAAACCCATTTAACAAATATCTCATTTAGCAACATAAATTTTGGGCTGAATTGTGGATGTAAATCAAAGACTATCTGTATTAGATTATACACACTATGTATATACTTACAATACAATAGCAGAGTTGGAAGGGACCTTGGAGGTCTTCTAGTCTGCCCTGCCTAGGCAGGAAACCCTATACCGTTTCAGACAAATGGCTATCCAACATATTCTTAAAGACTTCCAGTGTTGGGGCATTCCCAACCTCTGAAGGCAAGCTGTTCCACTGTTCATAGTATTCAATTAATAGAGAACTTTAATATTTTCCATGCAATCTCTCTCATGTTAAATCATTACACCTAACTTATATATGATAAGAACACATCTTATACATTCTTTATTCTTAACTGTTTCCCATTTTTATGCACAACACAGATAGTAAATTGCATTGCACTGTTTCTATGTAGATATTATTTTTATATTACTTCTTCATGCACATGGTATCTATTGCTTAGCATGTCTTTTTGTGAGGGGTCCTAAAATAATATTTCAACATTTGTTTATTTGTTTTTTTTAACTCACAATACCAATAATAGCCTTGGACTTCTGTCTAGCCCTTTCTATAGGAAGCAGAATTAATTATAATCCTTACTCGGTCCTCTGAATCACACACCCACTCCCAACATAAAATCTAACAATCAAATCTCAAAATAGCAACTGACAACTGGAGGATGATAAATAGGCTAAAGATAGCTGCTATGCCAAGATATAAGAGTATCAATAAAGTTATGCTGTCTCTCATTTCATTCATTTCAAATGTCACTTTTTGGCATCTATCTCCTGTCCACCGCTGCACATTGCAAAATAAGATGTGCTTGTTGGATTTCTTGTTAAAACACACACACACAAATATGTGTAATTATTACTAGTTCTCTCTGTTTCTAGGAATGTGTCCTAGTTCTGAGAAGAATGAAAAACTGAACTTAGCATAGCTCATTCATTTCAATTTGTTTTAAAATGAATATTGCATACTACAAATACATCGTGCTGCCACATTTAGAGTTGGGCAATATTACGCAGAGTAGAGGCAATGGCTCAGTAGCTAAGATGCTGAGTTTCACAATCAGAAAGGTTGGCAATTTGGCGGTTCAAATCCTTAGTGCCCCATAAGGGAGTGAGTTCCCGTTACTTGTCCCAGCTTCTGCCAACCTAGCAGTTCGAAAACATGTAAAATTCAAATAGAAAAATAGGAACCACCTTTGGTGGGAAAGTAACAGCATTCTGTGCACCTTTGGCATTTAGTCATGCCGGCCACATGACCACGGAGACGTCTTTGGACAGTGCTGGCTCTTCAGCTTTGAAACCCCTAGAGTTGGGAACAACTAGCACATATGTGCAAGGGGAACCTTTACCTTTTATGCAGAGTAGAGAAAAGGAGTATCAAATAATAAGCTAAAGAAATAAAAGAAAAAGAAAAGGAAACATAGCTGAAATTACTTTATACTAACAGCATTCGCTATGCCTCTCTATATCTTATTATCCCTGGAAACCATCTGCACTTCTACGGCATTCAATTGAACAAGATTTTTTTTGTTTGCAAAACTGTTTACAGCACCTCTCTTTTTTTGCAGAATCTCGCCATCTAACAAGGATGTTCTGCCTTCCTTTCCTTGATCCATTCATTCTTTCTTCATATATATGTTTTGCAATTCTATTCTCATTCTTTTTCTCTATATGAACAAACTTCAAAATACTTCTTTCATATCGGCTACCAATTCTGTATACAATTAATATTCATTCAGCATCCATTCATTCTTGATTGAATTCCTACCCTTTTTATATTTGCATTCCAACTTTGGATACAAGTTATGCAAGTTGTAGAACCTGCCTTGTGAGGTCACAATATGCATATTGTCACTTGATCTTCTCCATGGGATTCTATTGTTATTTGTATTCAGCTTTATCTTGACTGCATTATTTATTATTTTTATTTAAATCAATTTATATGGCTATCAATCTCACAACTAAACAATAATAATTGATTACAATTGTTATTGTTATGAGATTAGTTGTTGGTTCTAACACAGAATTAAAACTCAAACATAACCAAACAATATTAATGCATTTATATAATGGCAGCTGAAGACAACAACAGTCACTATAAATGAACATCTATCTTTGAGTTTAATTAATCTGTCAACCAATATAAATTGGTCTTCTCGACTGGTCATGTCTGCTGATTTAGAAAGCATCCTGTTTGCTTATAGGAAAAATGTGGGATTAATAAAATTGTTGCATTTCAGTTTGGGGACCTGCCAACAGGAAACATAATAAGCTTGGCTTTTACAACTTCGGTCACAATTTGTGATTTTATTATTTCTTTCTCCTAATCTTTAAGAAAAGGTCAAAGGTGGAAGTGAAGCAAATAACTTGGAAAACAAAAGCATGAAAAGTGCCTGAAAAATAGGCTAATACAGCCATAATATCACTTTCAGATTTTATTCATAAATCACCCAAATGGAACTCTACCAGTAAGGAGAGAGACAGCTTGATCTCAGGCATCACCACATAACATCTGTCTCGCCTTGCCTTATCTTCTAGCACAACCATCAACTTTGTAGAGAAGAAGGGAGGAATACTTTAGACTGTGTCTAAAAGTCTACCTGGTGTACTTTGTGGAGCCTTTGGAGGTAACCTTTATTTGCTTGCTCAGTTTTTTTTCTCTTGAGCTGCCAATTGTGTAAGAGATCTTCAGATTCCAAAGGATGGGTTAGATAGTGACATAAACCAGTATTGCAACCGAACCCGAACCAGTATTGCAACTCAGAAACACGAGTTTAACTGCTTTTGCTGAGTTTAACACAAATTTATTGCTTTTGCTGAGATAATTATGAAGCAGGTTTGTCAGATATTCAGCAATAAATTCAACAACAAAACAGTACAAATCTAGTTCTAGAATCTGTGTGTTCCAGTCTCATGGAATGAATAATAATAATAATAATTCATGGAATGCAGTTTTCTTAACTTCGCAATGGGAAAGGAGAAGGAAAAGAAGATCACCACATATCCCCACTGGGAAAAATAAAGCTGCCAGTTGCACTTTCATGTGGTTTCTCAGGTTTTTGAATACAGTATTCATATATGTACAGTACTTGCATCGGTTTACGTATATGGAGGTAAGCCCACATCCGAACCATCATATATGTTCACATGCATATTATTCCAATTATATATACTGTATATTGTTGTATGCACTTTCCTTAACCTTCGCAATGACTCCTAGTGAGTTAGCAAGTCTGAGAAGAAACTTGAACCTGGGTCCCACCTCTCCTAATCCAACACCTTAACCATTATTTTGATGAAGACTTTGAAAACAGGAATGCAGAAGAAGTTTGTTTGCTATAATACAGTGCTGACATAAAGTTCACACTGTGAAATTGTCTGTTGGATTCCTCTAAACTTAAAACTTTGGGATTCTTGGAGTACGTGTCTCTGATCATGTCCTATTATTAATCACCTCATCTCTGATCCCCTTGGCTTGGTGAGTTTTGAATTGAGTTAAGAGTTTTGTACTGATGGATTAATTTTGGTGTTGGCGATATGCCAAGTACACTATTTCTTGTCAAACCTGGTGATTTTCAGCCTGGAACAAGGCAAGCTGTTGCAAATTGAGTGACATTCATGCAGAAATTTAAAGTAATTTTTTGGTTCATCCATCCTTGTATCCCAAACCTAAAATAAAAATTCCCTTGTTAAACTCCTAGAGTTTTAGTTGACATGATTCTCCGTCATGGACTGCCCATACAAAAGCTTTAGATACTTTGTGAGAGTTTATTATCTCAGCTAATGCATTTTGGAGTTTGAAAATGTTATATGGGGAAAACTACAAGAAATCACACTTTATAAAGGCTGCTGCTCTTTTAAACTCGGATCCTTGTGTGTAGCAAACACGAAGCTTACTCCATGCTGTTCTGCTACAAAGAATGCAGTTGTTTACAGTTCTTTATGACGGATCCACATCTTGGACTATTGTACATATTATCTCTGTACGAAAAAAAGCTATAGCAGCAAATGGTTTAAAGTGGCTTATAAATATATGCTCTGACATTATAAACTCACTAAGCTGAAAATGATGTCCCTGTCCAGTTTCCCTAAAAAGGAGACTGTGACATGGCATTGACTTCAAACAAGAGAGACCTTTCAGGTTGCAGTTTATTTGATAGAGCCACTATACTACATACACATAATTGTTTTTGAGTCACTGCTATAGTGGGAGTCTGCAGGTTTTGTTCTGATGAATAATTCAGCTATTCTATATTGCATTCGAAGGCTTCTTTCAATGGTGCACATAACATTTGCCCTGGAATTATTTTGTGAATTAGAATATTGGACTGGGATTTTTCCACATCAGCATCATCGGACATGACATCATTCTAGAAGATGTCATGTCAGCACCTGTCACATGATTAGGTTCATTTACATTGTAAAATGTTAATTTACCCAGTTTTTTTATTTTTGTAATCTCATTTTTATGCAAGTTCGTAACAGCAATAGCATCTTCACTTGGAACTGAAGATTCAAAACATAGAAAATACAACTTTTAGATGCGCAGGAAAACTATTCTTTGGGGAAAAATTATATTTATACTGTATATTTTGTCATTAAACTATTTTTGCTCTGTTCTTGCAAAGCAAATTGGATCGTAGCTCAATTAAAATGTAAAACTGCAGTATATTAGGAATAACGTTATTAGGTCCATCTGCAATCATTGTCAGTTGTACTGTGTTAATACTGTTCATCACTTTTCTTTCTCCCAGATTTTACTACTGACTCCTCCATAGCCTGCACAGATGTTCACAATATTACAAAATCAGCATTATGGGAAGGGGAAAGGTTTGTTAGATGCAGATGGAAACAGAATCCCATGGAGCAACTGAGGATGGAATTTCATTGTTACATCTGTTTCCACTCAGAAGTTTTGCCCAAGATGTTAATATAATATACTGTTTATTTGCATTGTTAAGACAGTGTGTGGGGTGTAGAACTGAATCTTTTATTTTTCCTTGAAGAGCTTTGAACTTTTGAGAACTCTCAATATTTTGTGAAACGGTAGTTAAAAGGAGGGCAGGCCATTATTGTCCCAGAAACTTTTTTCCCCAAGTTAAACTAACATAGAAATATGAGACAAATAGTTAACTCCCTCATATGGCTGTGCTCAGAGTTTGAAGATCAAGTTGGGTGATGACAACCCGTAGTCTTAATAAGGCAAAATGCCTTTGAGAGCTTTTAGAAAATCAAGACTTTTTCCACCCGATTTATATTAGTGGACAGTGAATGAATATATTAGTTCAACAATGAATTAACTGTTGCTTTACAGGTAGAAACCAATGAAACTTGAAAGCAAACAAAAAAATCTTATAAGAAATGCAGTTGCTAGGGAGGGTGTGGCAGATTCAAATAGTTCTGAACAAATTTTGGGTTGTCCATTAAAAGAAAGCAGTCAGGAATTCAGAGCTGTGAGGGTCCTAGATTTCTAGAGCCTTCAGCAAAGTGCCCTCTGGTGGGCTGTTTCCTACTTGGCTCTCTTAGTTGGCTAAATTTTAGCTGCTAAAAAACAGTAATGCAATTGACTGAATCCATCACATAGTTTCTGAGAACTGGAAGAATTGATAGCCCTAAGTTTTTCCCACTGTGCTCTGGAGTAGCAATTGCATGAAAGATGTTATGAAATTAAAATGATGGTTCACTGACTGAGACAGCAGGGAAGTACCAAAAGTGATCATTCCAGCAACTGCTCAATAGGCTTAGCCATCTTGCAGACCAGTTGCCTTTACACCAAGCAAGGAATCCATCACCCTGAAACTTATCAAATCATTCGACCTGCTTTCTCCCTCGCCTATAATTTTCATTACTGTTAACTCAAATCACAGGCATGGGAGGTTTCCCACAGCAGTTAAATGTGCATTGCCACATCATGGTTACTCAAACTGATAGGGATCACAGTAGATATGAATGGGGCTCATTAAACTTTATGGGAATATTTTTCATCTGCTTGTACTCACATGTCCTCTGGTCTGATCTAGCTCCCATGCAAGAATTGTTTTTTAAGTTCGTTCTTGCATGCCAGACTGTGTAGCATGATATCCCTTCAACTCAAGGAGAAGAATTAAACAGTAAGCTCATTCACAGAGCCCCATTATTTTTCCATTTCCAAATTGTTTCCAACTGACTTAAAATGCAGCCTTCAATTTCCCACCACATCCTCATTTACAGACGCCCCTAACCTGTTTAGGTGGGTCTAGAGTTCACAACAAGCCCTTTAATCCAATCATTGTTTTGCCCAAGCTAGCTGAAAGCAGAACTTTAAAACTGTCAGCCAATCAGTATTCAGTCTCTCTGCTTCAAACCTGCCATTGTAATTCACAGGTGGGTTCCAATTCACCGAGAGCTTGTTGTATTCCATGAATTAACAGTTCCTTTCTTATTTTTCACAAAAAGAAGAGCACACTAAAACATTTTTTAAAAATCAATTCTGTCTTGCTTGATTCTAGCAAGCTCTATAAAGCTATACATATCCAAGTTATAATTCCATTAATTTAGCTAAATGAGCCTCAATCAGGCCCAATTCCATTTGGAAATTCAAGAGGGTGTAATGTGATTCAAATTTACGATTCAAAATTTATGTTATTTAAGCCAAATTTAAGATTATTTTTTTAAAAAATTAATGGAGTAATTGGGAAAGCATCAACCCTTTTTTAGCTGTGTGTGGATTTTTTTTTCACCTGCAGAAGGGGATGAAAATAGCAAGGAAGGTAGATTAGAGGAGACATTAAATTTTCCAAGTTTCAGCTGATTTACCTTTAGAGGTTTCACTGCAATAAATAACTGAAATATCACTCCACATCTCTTTTAAGGCAGACATAGGATGGATAAGGAATGGATAGCACAGCAGCCTTTAGACTGCACAGCAAAGAGCCTAGATGTAGCCATACAAAATGATTTTTCACTATAAAAACACTGAAAAGTTATTAAATGTTCATTGGTTTTCCTAAGTTGCCAAACTCAACATGGCACCGAGGACTGCCCATTGATTTTTATTTTTTATTTTTATCAAGCTGTGAAATGTACAACTTTGCTCGCTCTGATCATTGAGTTTTGTGGTTGGCATAGCTGAGTGGAAATCATGGCCTCCTAAGAAGGTTGCAGTTATCACCGGTTTTGGTGGGGTGCTCAGCTGGGCAAGACCCATTAGCAAAGATTTGCTTCATTAAAACAGGATTCAGCTGTGTCAGGATTCAAACAGAGGCAGGCTGGAAACAGTGAAATGCAACTGCATAAATTGGCACAGAAAAAGTAGCATTTGTACCTCTGCTGCTTGTTCTGCCTAAAACAGCAAAGTTTTACCTTGTCTCCATCCACTCATTGACGAGAGGCTTACATCTGCCCTGATTACCTAGAATTTGAGGTTTGAGTCACACTCAGTGGGTCAATCTTGAGCCATATTCAGAGTGCTGAGAACTTAGCTGAGTTGCCAGTTGTGTTAGTGGGATTAGCACAGAAGTGTCACATGCCATTAGCACAAGAGGGAGTAAATTTAGGGCTTGTGACTGGCCATATAAAAGAGCTGAGTTAGGCCGAGTGCTTAATGTGGTGACAAAAACTCAGGAGCCATTTATCTATGTGAATTGCACTGATCAACATCCCTGGCAATATATTCTTTATGAAAGAATAAAAACAGCAAAACAAAGCAAAACAAAGCTCCAAGTGTGTTTGTGTGTGTGTGTGTAAGTATGTATGTGTGTGTGTGTTTGTGTCTGTCTGTCTGTCTCTGTCTGTCTGTCTCTCTCTCTCTCTCTCTCTCCCTCTCTCTCATTAAATCTACAAGCCTTTGTTTTGCCTTTTTAATTCTTTAATAAAGTCCAATGGTGCATCACTTAAAAAAAAATACAGAGAACTAGGAGGCTTGGAAGAGGTGGAAATAATAATTAATAGAAAAAGGTTTCTGTCCAGTTTTGTATCCAGCAACCCTTTATTCGCAAGGCAGGAGTTATAACCAATATGTTCCTACAGGATTTATGATAAAGATGGTTCTATTGAAATACATTGGACTATTGGAATATTTTTTTAATTGATCAAGTGTGATAGGATATACAAGGGATACGTCTCCAGTGCAAAAGCTCTCATTGTACATTCAAACAACAAAGTGGTATGTTATAGATTATAAACAATAAGATACAATCATAAGATACAAACAAAAAATGTTAAATCATAAGCTATGGTAGAGACTATGGCTGGGGCGTCTAACGGGTGGCCCGCAAACCAGGCCACACCCATCCCACCTCAGCGAATGAGAAAAATGTCATGAAATATCATGTGATGGCAACGTGATACTGCAAGTTTGACAGCTGTGGACCATGACAAGCCTTAATTCAGTTGAAGCAGTGTTTCTTTCTTTGGTAAGTAACCAAGGAACTGGTTGACAGCCCATAACAAACTGAAGTTCTGAATGGAGAGAGGTGTTCAAAGATGCACAACACAGAAGAAAAATAAGTAGAAAAATAAGATTATTTTGATAGTGGGGGGAGGAGGGATTAATAGAAAATGGTAGTTGTTGGGCTATTCTGGCAGTGGGGCAAATAGTTAATACGCGGAAGCCTAAAATCTTTCCTATTCCAATCTCCATTTAAGCAGTTAGACATATGATGAGGGTGTGAGAAAGTTTTGACGTAAAAGTAAATTCCTTGTTCTGTCTTTGTGTTTCACCTTTTTTAACTCAAATATAATGTTTACACGGAAAAGCACAAGCTTCCAATGTATGAAAATCTATGAAGTTCCGTTCTGAATGGAACAGAAAGCTAGAAGAACAGGAACTGCAGGATATGCATGTTCATCGGCATTTTTGCTGGAATGACTGATAAAACCAATTTAGAACGTTACTCTACAGTTATGCTGTGCTAATCTGGTTTTTTTTTTCAATTAACCCAAATTTTCAGTTTGCTTAATATATAAAATATAAGTTAATAAACCATCTCACACAATGTGCAAACCACATCGACCATTTGAGATTAAAACTAATCAAGCTTCATCACTTATATAAATGCAGCTACTAGGCATTTGCTGATTCAGTTAATCTTGTATGAATAGATTATAAATATTATAGTATCTGATTTGTGTATCAAGTTGAACTGATTTGGGTTGGTTGGTTAGTTTTTATATAACAGCAAAGAAGGACTGTATGAGTTGTTGTATCGGAATTGCAGGTCTTTAATATAAAATGGAGCCTCCAGCTTGAATTATTAAATAATCCTTGAACATACAAGCTTTAGGAATGTAGTCAAGTGTCTAAATCATTGCTGCCTCACCCATTGCCTACTATGAATTCAATTTCTCTTATTTGTCTTAGTTCTGTTTTACATGCCAAGTCATGATTAAGCAGGATGCCAGTTTCTTGATGACTGTGCATGATTGCTATCTCACCACGTTTGAAGGCTTTTGAATGTTATAACTCCAAGAACCATCAGCCGACAATAATCAAATGGGGAGGTGGTGGATTAAGACAGACATTCCAGATGGAAACACATCTGCCACATAACCCTTCTGGGTATTTGCATTTTCCAAGACAACAGGCATCAGAATAAATGAGAGCCCAGGAGACAAATTTGAAGGGAGAAGATGAGTTGACCTTGAAGGTAGATGCCCCCAGTCTATGAACGAGCAACAGCATGGGAGTGCAAAGTGCACATCAGAACATTTAACAAGCAAATGATGAAAGCACAATTGCTTGTCTTTCAAAGCGGGATTTGACACTTCAATTGTTGATAAAAGATGCTAGAAAAAAGCCTAAGCAACCTTCACATCCTCATTGCCATTCAGCAAGCAATATTTATTGTTGTATCTAGTCATGGCTGTCTAGTCAAAACGGTTATTAATTCATTGAAACAGATGGTTGAATACCAAGAAGGTGGCTACTTGCAGAGGAAAACAGCTGAAGCTGTTTGCTCGGTATCTAATGCACTTCTGAAACAAGACCTAACAAGAGCACGTGTGGTTTATTGACTTTGGGCCAACTGCTATTTCTCAAAACCAGTCTAATGACAGGGTTCCTATTAGGGTAAAACAGAAAGCAGTATGGATTGCTCAGAGCCCTTTGGTTGTAATATGAAAGAACTGCATCATAAATAAAATCAGTGTCAGAGCCGGTTTACATGTGAATATGAATTATTTGATTATTGTGCTCTTTATAAACAAGTATTTACAATAAGAACACATGGACAAAAGAATTTTAAAAACTGCTCCAATTTGCTTACGTTAATTTTACAATTTAAGATTTAATTGTCTGTGTGAACATCTGAGCTGAGCTGAGAAAGCTACATGAGAAAGCTATTGTGAGTTTTAAAAGACGTGCCTTGAAATTCAAGGTACACAGTTTATTATTTCTGATGAGGATTTGTGGTGAACAAGATGTTTCTAAAGGAGCAGTGATAACAATCGTTTCTGTGGGAAAATGCTGTTGTTCTGAATTCTTACAAAAAATTTGATAGGATGGGACTTTGAAGGTTGGGAGAAGATTGGGAGAGGGAGTCAGAAGAAACTAACAACTGCAATTAAAGGAGAACAACAGTTACATTTAACTTACTAAGTCAGAATAGAGCAAAATACTTTAATGTTGCATGTATAGAAGGATATTTTTGAACAATGGACTCAGAAATTAAATTTAAGAGTGTCTGCCATTACAGTTGGATTGTCTTTTAAGAAATGTTATGGAAGAAGAACTGGTATTACTGGACAATAATGAGACTAATTTTAAAGTGGGTTTTAAAATGACAGGTTATAAGAATAATGTGGAAAAAAGATGTTACAGTAGATATACAAATGAAGCCAGCCAATGTCTTAATAATTAAAAGGGATGTACAAATTAAAAACAAGAAAGTAGGTTTTAAAATGACAGGTTATAAAAATGATATAGAAAAAGATGCCACAATGAAAATACAAATGAAACGTGGTGAAGCCTTAATAATTAAAAGGATATACAAATAACAAAACAAAAAAAAATACCCTGGTAACTTTCCTATATTGAATTTATAAAGCAAATTTTTTTAAGGATTTTGTGAAAGGGGACAAAGAAAAAAAATGAAATGAAGACAAGTTCTTGGACATTATTTTAATGGATTAAATACCAAGGTTGTTAAAAATAAAAGGAAGGAAAGTAAAATTGGTTTATTTGATCAAGATAAAAATAGATGTGTTATTGCTAGTAACTCTTAATGGTGTTTTGCAGACTAAGACTGAACAATGATGCTTAAAATATTTGTTTATAGACAAGAGATGAGATATGGGGAGAAAATATCATTTGTTGTGTTTTAACAAAAGACGATAAGTTAATAAAAATGTTTAACTTGTAATGAAGAGAGAAGTGAGTCATTTCATATACTTCTTTGCTTTTGATTTACTATATTTTTCCTTTTTTCTTTCTATTTATTTTTCCATTCTTTTGTACATGTTAGTTTGTATCAGTTTTTTATTTTTTAAGTGAAATATATAATACAATTTTAAAAAGTTTAAGACATAAAGAGATAATAATATGTGGCAGAGGATGAGGTCAGATAGACAAAGAGTCCAGCAAAGGTGTAGTGACATAACATTCCCAAATTGGCACTTATCTAAAAAGGTTAAAAGTAGTTAAGAGAAGAAAAGCAAGGAACAAATACAGTCAGATAAAGGTCTCATTCTGACCTGGTATACAACAGCAATAAGACTTAGACTTATATACACCCTCAAAAAGCTTTACAGCCTTCTTTGCCCTCAACAATCTGGATCCTCATTTTATAGACCTTGGAAGGATGGAAGGCTGAGTCAACCAAGAGCCGGTGAGAATTGAACTGCCAAACTGCTAGCAGTCAGGAATCAACAAAAGCAGTCTGCAATACTCATTTTAACTACTGTGCCCCCATGGCTCAATACTTGTTTTACGCTCAATATTACTATAGATCATAAAGGGCATTATAAATACATTTGAGAAATTGGGTGCATGTCAAAATGCTGAAAATTCCAAGGAGACAAATCAGCTTGTGACCATTCTGTGACTCCAAATCTCAGCCTCCATCTTTCTTCCTGACATCCCTTTTACATTTGCTCTAATTGTGTTTGGTAGACACAGAAGAGGAAAAGTCATAAATACAAAATGCTAAAGGATAGATAACATTAAGACTGAGATTTATACTGATCTAGTGAGATGGAAAGTAGCAAAGATCACTTGAAGGCAAAATGTAAGGAAATAAATCAGCCTTCTTCTCCTATTGTGGTTTTGCAGTACTAGCTAAGAAGTATAGTATATATACATATATATTTTATCAAGCAATCAGATATAATGAGTCAAGAAATAGTTTCTTAAAGACTCGGGTTCAAATTATATCTTTGCCACATCTACTATTCTTACTCTTGGCAATTCATTTCTGCCTTATTTCTTATCAGTAAAATGGGCATATTAACATCCCTCTCCAGGCTTCTACACAAGAATAATCCAACTGGGACTTTTCAATGTTGCACATAAACTGTGTTGTGCACATTGTAAATGGTAACATTTTGCCTTTGTTGAATAGCATTTCTCATGCGAACTACATTTGGCGGGACACGAGAATCTCCCCAAAAGAGAATAAAAATGTTTTTGCAATAAAGTTCCAGAAACACACTCCAAAAACATCAGTATCCTAATATGCATATGAAATGTTTCCTCCAAATAGTTTCCGAACAGTGCTTTTCTGGATTTTGATGGTTTCCTGTAAAATTTGCTTCCGATGTTATTATGATGACAATGGTACTTGGATTGTATTATTGAAATTTTGACTTGACCTCAAGCAAAGGGTATGACCAGGAATCCATAACAAACATAAAGGAAATCCAGAAACCACATATTTAGGACCAAATTTCTCAATCCTTGATTAGAATGTTTTAAAATCTCAGACTTTGTGACAGAGAATGCATCACAATAAAGTAGAACCTGGAATGCTCTTTGAATGAGTATAACTTATATTAGCTAATATCTTATGATATAAATGTGTTCAGGTATCTTTGAGGGGGAAAACTAGAAAGAATGAGAAAAGCTCATTAGATACAATATCCACAGATGAGTCAGAAAACCAATCGATAGAATTCTAATGTGTTATACAGGAAGTGGGCTCTCTTGCTACATAAACAGTAATGCAATGTTATGGGATCAATGCTTGTAGTTATGATTGTAAGTTCACCACTCAGAAAACAAATGCATATCTTTCCCCGTATCAGCTACATCAGGGCTGTCAAACTCCTGGCTCTTGGGCCAGATATGTCATGTGTTGGCCACGACCACACCTGGTTTAATGAAGTGGGGGGGAATCCTGATACATCACGTGACACCACCATGATGACGTGTGTTTGACACCCCTGATCTACATACTCACTTTTATATACATTTTTAAAAATCATGATCTTAATCTCTGAGTGAAATTTACACATGCATTTCTCATTGTTGTACTATGTAAAGTTCAAATCCTAAATTTGCTGAATTGAGATGTATCTTTACTATTTTATCCCACCTAAATTGACATACATGGGAAAATTCACAGAACCAGCCTGAATAATTGTCAATGAACTACTGAAAATAAAGTGTCATGTACTGCTAAATAAGACACTACAGCTATCTATTCAGCAAACGCTACTGAAACTACTGATAATAAGTACTGGACAGGATATAGCTACAAACATATTAATGATTAATCTCCAATAAATGTTCATTCAAAAGCACAGTCTTTTCTCATGATGTTACATGGATGGCCTGGATGCTAGAAAAAAATACATGCAGGTAATTCTTGAGTTATAATCATAAAAAAGTACAAAATCATGATCAAAAGCATGTTAGTTATTAACTGTTTCACCATATGACTGTGACTGTTTTTACACTTTTTTTTTGCAGTAATTGTTAAGCAAAGGCAACAGTTGAAAAGTGAATGCTACAGTTATAAAACGAATGCCAATGTTGTTAAGTGAACCTATTGTCTGCAATTGTGTTATTTATTTATTTATCAAATTTATATGACACCCCGGCTCCCATCAAGTGACTTCGGGCAATGGGATTTCTTTCATGGAAACCAAAAAGTTGGAAATCACAGCCATGTGATTGGCTGTAAATGTAGGCAGATACCTAAGGACCTAAAATGCGACCATGTGACTTTGGGGATACAGAGGTAAACAGCTACCAGAACTTAGAACCTGGGTAGTAAGTAGTTCTCAGTAGGGTTGTTGTAACTTTGAACAGTCACTAAACGATTAGTCATAAGTCAAGGATTATATGTATTTCTGGAAATGGTTAATATGCAGTAGAGTGCAATTTTATAAATAAGTGCATAGGATAACAAATAATATTTGTTGTTCTTTAGCAAAACAAAAGTGATGGTAGCATCATGGGACAAAATCACAGGAGCCCTCCATGTTGTGGGTCTATATAATGAAGCAGAGCAATCTCTAATTTTGTTCTGTATCTCACTGTCAATCTACAGAGATGTGGGCATGGTTGCAACAAGGAGTAGAAGGATTGTGCAAACAAGATGTATACGCATTATGTGGTCAGGGAAGTTTCTCTACTTCAGTTCATGTACTTTAAATCTTTGCCTATTGCTAAATTCATGATGCTTGCAACTTTCTGGAGCCATACTGCAAAAGCTTGCCCAGGATCAACCTGCTCTGTGAAGAAACTTATTGTTGAGCACTTTTCCTGGAATGATTGCATCTCCATGCATATTTGACTGTATAACAGATAGTCCTTGACTTACGACCACAATTGAGCCCAAAATTTCTACTGCTAAGCGAAACCTTTGTTAAATGAGTTTGGCCCCATTTTATGACCTTGCTTGCCACCGCTATTAAGGCAATCACTGCAATTGTTAAGTTAGTAACATGGTTGTTATGTGAATCATTCTTCCCCACTGTAGGAAAGTTGCAAAAGATGGTCACATAATCCCAAGACACTGCATCTGTCATAAATATGAGTCAGTTGCCAAGCATCTGAATTTTGATCACATGGCCATGGGAATGCTGCAACAGCCATAAGTGTGAAAAACAATCCTTTTTTCCAGAGCCTTTATAACTTTAAATGGTCATTAAATGAACTGTTGTAAGTCAAGGACTATCTGTATTGAATTTTTGCTGTAAACTACAGAAAATAGTATAATTTTCATAGCTGTCCATTATGTACTGACTGTGTTATTTTACAACCATAGGCAACATGCAAGAGCTACCTCCATCTCTCATTCCATCTTATTTACAAATGCATCACAGTTACATTCTCAGTATTGGCAATGAGAAAACCACGTTTTACACTGCATCCAAGAACAGCAGGCAGCTTCACCAATGTTAACTCAGTTGTGGCACAAACCTCCTTTTTAGCGACCTGATTTGCACATCATATTAAGCCAAGCTATATTTATTAATGGAGTGTTGAACAACCATTGATGGTTGGATTCATATCATACAGCTTAGCCATAAACCACAATCTGGGGGATGGAATATCTGGATTCAAACAACCAAAAGCAAACCAAGTTTAGAGCGGCTTTGTATGGTGTGCAAAGTCAGCCAGCATGAAAGTTCTCTTGTAGTGACAGTGATAGCAATTTCTACCTGATGATATTGTGTCATCACCAGTTATGGCTTAGACATTGTTCAACATCAGGAAATAATGCAGAATGTGAAATGTTGCCCCTGACAGAGACAAGCTGCAGTACCAGCTGAACAGTGGTGGGATTCAAAAAGTTTTACTACAGCTTTTGTGGGTGTGGCTTAGTGGGTGTGGCAAGGGAAGGATACTGTAAAATTTCTAACCTCCCCACTCAAGGGAAAGGTTACTGCAAAATCCCCATTCCCTCCTAATCACCTGGGACTCGGGAGGCAGCTCTGCAATACCACCTCTGCAGCTGAACCTCCTGTATCCCAGTTGTGAAATGGGCCACCCGTAGCATTGCAAATCACACAAGAGACATTTTGCAATTTGTGCTGCATGCAATGGCCCAAGGGAAACAGTGTTGTGGAAATAGAGGTGTAAATGCCATGAATAGAAGGGCCCAAAAGCTATTAAAAATTTGAACTCAGCTTTTTATCAATCCATAGAATTGATGGGCCTTGATCAATTCAACTGTCCTCAGGCAAGATCCTCCACATTAAAATTGACATTCGTGCATATTGAAATACCATTAAGGATTTTAAGTACAGAGAACAGTTTTGCACATCACACTAAGTCACACTGTAGAACACAGAATAATAGAATAACAGCATTGTAAGGGACCTCAGAGATCTTCTAGTCCAACCCCCTGCTTGAGCAGGAGACCTATACCATTTCAGATAAATGGTTGTCCAGTCTCTTTTTGAAAGCCTTCAGTGATCAAGCATCCAAACTTCTGAAGGCAAGTTATTCTATTGGTTAATTGCTCTCTCCAATGGGAAATTTCTCCTTAGTTCTAGGTTGCTTCTCTCCTTGATTAGTTTCCAACCATCATTTCTTGCCTTTTTTATATATAAAGGTGACCAGAATTAGATGCAGTATTCCAAGTGTGTCTAGCTTGTTTGGGGGTTTAGAGTGTGGTTTATAACTGCTACTTGGTTTATTGACCATTGTTTAGGATGTAGGTATTCTATTAGATCACAAGTTGAACATGAGCCAATAGTGAGACACAACTACTACAAAGGCAAATGCTATCTTGGGATGTAATAACAGACATATCAAGTCAGATAATAGAAAATGATTGTTCCATTTTCTCTGCCTTGGCAAGCCCCCACTTAGAATACTGTATCTAGTTCTTGGCACCACAATCTAAAATGTACACTGACACAGGCGAATGAATTCAGAAGAGAGCTATCAACATGGTGAGTAGAGAAAAAAAACTAAATTCTATTCAGAACTGCTGTATAGCTTAGCAGTTATTTAAAGGGTTATGATACAGAGCTGGGGATGTGTCAGCCCACTAGACAGACAATACCAGGTTAACCCCACAGAAAGCTAAAGCTATTTTTTGACTGAGATTTGCTATACCAACTGAATCCTACACGGATGACAGAGCTGTACCTTGTCCTTCTTATACCTTAGTGAATGAGGGAGGCACCTCCCTGAGGTGCTTCCAAATGTTATTTTATTGCTCTGGACTGTTTCAGTCCTTTTGTGGAGCAACAGTTCCTACATATCTCTGTCAAAGTCTTCCTCACTCTCCATGGAATGGATGCTTTCTCTCTTACCCGCAGGGCAGAACTAGAATCAATGGGTTCAAACTGCAGGGAAGTAGGTTGAAAAGAAATTTACTAACAAGAAATTGTCCACTAGTGGAATAGATTATTTTATGAAGGCTATGCCCCCATTCACTAGAAGCTTTCAAAGAGAGGCTGGATTGCCTTCTTTCTGAAATTGTGATGTAATCTTTAGCTAGAGCAGAGGGGGGGGGGGAGGAAAGTGGCTAGTTTAGAGTCTCTCAACAGGAGAAAGTGACAGAAGTCAAGACTACTGAAACCTTTATCTGTCTGTTCCCATGAGAATGCACTTAGTCTGGAGACATTCTTGTAAATAACAATAAAAGAGCTACTTTGACTGTTCATAGAGTCATTCTGGTTCCTTGCACCTGACAGAAATGCTTTAGAAGGAGATTTGACTACATTACATCTGAAAGTAATTTCTGGGTTCACACAATTCTTGGATTATATATGTATAACGAACTACAGCCAGTTGGGGAAAAAAAAGAGGAGCAACGTTTCCATCTCCTCATGGCTGCACCAGAGTAGAAGAGAGGAAGTGTGTGAGCCAGAAGACTGTGAGGAAAAAAAAACCCCTCAACAGTAGTATTGTTCTCATTAAAGCCACTGATATGTTATAAGTATTTATTTAGTAAAATTAAATGGACAGTTCAGGCAATATTAAAGCAAGTTGGAGGAGGAGGAGGAGGAGGAGAGCGGGGGAGCGGGAGGAGGAGGAGGAGGAGGAGGAGGAGGGAGCGGGAGGAGGAGGAGGAGGAGGACAGAGTTTATTCTTCATCAGAACCAGAAGTCGGTTTCAGGCGAACTGGTGGTGTCACAGAACTGGCAGCGACCCATGCTGGCCACACCACTGAACTGGTTCCCTGGTGTCTGCTGCTGTTGCCGGCATGTTTTTTTTTTAAAGTAGTTTTTCATGTTCTCCACACATGCACAGAATAATTTACAGTGAACTGCGTGCACACAAAACGAACCGGTACCAACGCCAGTAGGAACCCACCCCTGATCAGAACATGTGGGAATCACACAATAAAATCAAATGATTAGAAAACAACATTTGACACAGAACTTCGAAGAATCACCAAACTCTTCTTTGATTTTTAACCTAAGGTGAAATTTGAAGCTGTGTGTGTGTGTGTGTGTGTGTTTGGGGGGGGGATTCCTCAGGTGAAACACTGAGGAATTTGGAGCGAAGCCAATGCAATTTAGATAAAACTAGAAATATTTCATGAGGGTGTTTTCCAGACATTCCCAGCCCAGTGTGCCTTCAGCCTCTGTCCTGTTCTTGCATGCAATTTTGAGCAGACAATTGGCAGCAGTAACATGCTGAAAAATATTTTAAAGACACCTGCCATCCTGTTGAATTATGCATTTTTATGTTAAGAAAAGCTTTTAAAAACAACATGGACACACCTCTCCCCACTTCAGAATTCTTTCCCCATCAGCGCAAAAGGAATCTGGCAAAGCTGGCCATGCAAACTCAGCTCGCTCAGCCTAATAAACACATTTCTCTTAAATGGTGCTTCTTTCCATTACAATAATATTTACGCCAGTTGCAGGTTTGTAAGAAGAAGTGAGTCACGAGCTGGATCTTCCTCCATTATAAATGGGCATAACATTGTCAGATACTTTTTTTTGCTAACATTATGAAATTGACACACCTCTTAAACAGGATATGAAACATCTTTCTAAACATAGCGTGAATGTTTAATGTTGTCTAGAAACAAAACAGAAAACATGAACTCTTGGAATATTTCTATTATGCAATTATCCTTTCTGAGTAAGGTGCCTCCTGCTGTTGAGCTGTCCAGTAAACTACATTTTGCTTAGTTCATATACAGGCATTAGCAGGATTGGGGCAGGGGAGAAAGAAAAAAGTCAATAATGATTATAGGGACCAAAAGACCCTTTAATTTAATTTAAACTTTTTTTACCCAATAGCAACTGATACCCACCCCAAAAAGTATCTGATTTGTAGAGATTTAGTAGCTATACAGGAGATTAATGTCACTTGCAGAGTTTAATCCTCAATAAATATATTTTGGGATTTCCCTGGTAATCAGCTGTTATCATGACCATTTTTATTAACAGGCATTTTAAAATCACACATAGCTTCATTTTGTCACAAAAAAAAATACTGTTAATCACACTTCAAGCTATATCCAAAAATAAATAAAAGACCAGCAATGTTGCAAGAACTTTAGTCGAATCAAATCACCATGACAGACACTGTAGATAGGATATAAATCTCTTGGAAGAGAAACCAAGTTTGCACACTGATATTTATTTATTTATTTATTTATTTATTTATTTATTTATTTATTTATTTTAATGAACAAATGGTTCAACCTGGCCTCTATAAGGAACTGCCTTTTTTTTTTTTAATAAACAGCACTGCCTTGCATTGTATAACAATTCTGACCCAATGGAGAGGAATTTGTGAAATAGGTATACAGGTAATCCCCTTTTAGCAAACATTAGGTTATATAAAAGCAGGAGTGGGCTGCTGGGGGTTTGCAGGGGTTTGGGAGAACCTCTAGCTAAGATTCTGTGCAGTTTGGAGAACCCCCAAATCCCACTTTTGGCTGGCCCCGCCACCTTACCCCTCTCCTCCCAGGAGTCCCTACATGCCCCATTTTAGATGCAGGTAAATGCAGGCTTGGAGGCTCAGGGAGGGCAAAAAAATGGGCCTTCTGGAAGTTCAGGATGATTGGGCCTGTTTCTGGCCTCCAGAGGGCCTCCAAAAAGCCATTTTTGTCCTCCCGGGGCTTGAGAAAAGCCTCCGGAGTCCGGGGAGGATAAAAATGCAATCCCCGCCCCCGCTGCCATGGTGCAGGAGGCCAACTAGGCCATGCCCACCATGGCCACACCTACCGGGCAGAGAACCCTTTGCTAAAATTGTTGAAGCCCAACCCTGTATAAAAGTAACTTTGTGATCAATTCTCATATTTATAACATTTGCAGGTCTATCAAGCAAAGGAAAACTGAAGAAAGATTATTAAGATGATTAACTAGCAGTTTCACTTAGTAAGTGCTTCTTTTAATGATTAAGTTGTTACTCACGCTTGTGGTCACTGAATGAGGACTATTTGTCTAATACTGCACAGAAGTTCTGCATAGAGTTGCCTCAGTTTACAGTCTCTATTCCTCATGTCATTTACAAATGAATGTGGGATTCCTTCTGACAAGCTCTTTGTTTTTGTCTGGAAGTGCTACACCATTAGAATGGATTTTCTCATCCAACAGAACTGATAAAATTTGTAAAAATAGGCATCAACTCTCTGCTGAAGAAAAGTTCCTGCTAAGGCTGTGCCAACTCTAGCACCTTTCTATTGAAGTCCTTAGCATTTTGCTTGCTGATTAATTGTTCCTTCCCTTCTCCACACAGCAGGTTTTATGACCTTTTCATGCTGTTTACAAACCATAGGCAACTTCTGACCCCTTGGCCATTTTGCATTTGGGACCACTGTATGAAAGATTAAATCAAAACAAGACTGTTCAGCTAAGGGGATCATTTACAATTGACATTGTCTTATATTACTTAATGGAACATGGTTAAAGAGCCGTTGTTAAAAAGTTCAATAATTTTTTTAAAACTTTGGCATTCCTATGAGAATGTTGACCCATTTTTGCAGTATTGTTTTATCATCTGTTCACCCTGTCTTTGCCTTCCAGATGTACATAGATTTCAACATCCAGAATTCCCAAGCCAATATGGCCACTGTTGGGAATTCTCGGACTTCCAGTCCAACATTTGGAGAACACATAATTTGGGGAAAACTGGCTTCTAGCAAAAATTACACATTTATCAAAGATATAATGGTTTGTTTGTTAGATTTACACCCTCCCTTTTCTCCAGAAGAAGAATACATAGGACTCTCTTGTCTAATTTTCCCTACAACAAAAACTTAGATAGGTTGAATTGAGCCCGAAATGCTGGCCTAGAGTCACTCTGTGGCTAAAGTTGGACTTCAATCAATCTATTGTGGTCCTTGTGTCTCTTAACCCGTTAGATCTTTTAGCTATGCCTATGGAATTATCAGATGTGATTTGATATGTATTGGGAATCACCTTAAACTATTTTATAACATTTAACTCATAATGTTACAAATTAGCGGAGTGTTGAACGTGCAGCTTTCTCATGCACACCATCAGCTTTTATGAGAAGTACTAAGAAAGGAGACATTTGTCTATTTATTTCCAGAACCAAGATTAGGATTATGGAAAAATGAGTTCACATCCTTCTCAGCTCCTTTTATTCCTAGTCTATTTAACAAGATTCTTCTAAATGTGAAATCAAGTAGGCAGTAGGAAGACAAGCATATGTACGCACACTGCTTATGCACACTGAAATACACCAATCCTTATTCATGGTTTTTCAAAATGCCTTTCCACTTTTTTTTTGTTGTTGCTTATATTATGTTTCATCTCAATCTCAATCTACTCCCTGGATTTTGATACTGTTGTCATGTGGATTTTCTGAAATGTCAGCATAGGCAGCAAATGAAAACAAGTAAACCATGCTGTTGTTTAATGTGTTTTTGATAAGGTATTATGTACTCTTAAATTAATGCCTGCCGGTGTGTGGTGGATGCCTGTTAAATCTAAGGAAGCAGTCCTTGCTGCTACAGTTATTTTTATGTTAAAACTATCAGCAGCTCATTAAAAACATATTTACTGAAGATTAGCAGCCACGGTGGGGAGAGACTGGTGTGATCTTGCAACACAATTAGCCATGTCTTATTGCACGTAAAAGTATCTTTTCAGATCTTATTACAATAAGTTGTTATTCATGGATCCTCTGAAAATTCACTGGTCTTGTAATCCAGCATGGTATATAGCACTGTAAGCGAGTTCAAGTGAATATTTGAAAAGTATGATTGGTCCATGCAAGCTTAACTGCAAACAAAGAGGACTTTGCTATAATTATGAAACTGAGTTTTGCAGGGTAAAGGAACTGGGGTGATGATACATTATACAAAAGCTGTCTGCTTCTATTTTGAAAATTCCCATAAAATCAGGACTAAAGGGTCTTCATAATATTTTGTTTCTGCCTATCATATACCAGGAATTTGTCCCTGCAATAAGGCAAATTATACCTTTGTTCTTTTACTTTCAACTGATGTGTCAGACCAGACAAGGAAATAAATGGGATCTGGGAATTAAATAATTAAAATTTCATTAAATTAACATGTAAACTTAAACTAAATTTACAACTTTATATAAAAGTAATAGTTCTCTTTTCTATCACATTAAAAATTACACTATGATGGCAACTTTTGGAAGGGCCCAGGAAGTGACATCCAAAGGCTTGATGGTTTATATATGGTCCTGAGGCTTCGACTATCCATTTCTGTAATAAAGCTTCTGTCCTTCAATGACTTTCCCAACAGTAAGATCTGCTGGATTTAAGAACTTTTACTTGCAACTTTAAGAGTTTAAAAAGAATATGGTAAATGCTGAATTTCCCCATTTATGGAAATGTATATATTGTTTATTTGAACATGGTAATTAACATGGTAATTTCTATATGTGCTGGATCAGTTCCTCATATGGAAGTTGAAGTCTACATCAATAAGGGACCAATCAGGGAAGTTTCCTTGTATAATATGTAATTGCACTCCTCCAGTAATGAATTCTGCAGGTGAAATGTGTGCTGTATGAAAGACTTTCTTTTGACTGATGTGAATCTTCTTCCAATTAGCTTCAATGAGTGACTCCTGGTCTAGTATTTTGAGAAAGGGAGAAAAACATTTTCAAATCCTCTTCTTCCAGGCCATATATGATTTTATGACCTTGGTCTTCTCTCCCCTCAGATTACTTAGCTAAAACTTTCCAAACTTTCTAATAATTTTATCATAAGGAAAGTTTGGACCCCTTTGACAATGTTGGTTATCCTTTTCTGCATTTCCTTCACCTTGTGCTATAGCAACAACTGGAAAATTAGTACATACAGATGTGCTATGATTGCCATTCCATGACTGAGTAGTCAGTAGTCCAAACTCAACCAAAGGGGCTAGACTGGGAAAAGTACATTTAGTATATAACCTTTTTAAAAATGTCTGATTTGGGTTTATTATATATCTTCACTAAACAGATTGAAAGAATGAATCCAGAATACAATGATAGTTAACATAAGAAGCTGGAATTGTGAAGCACAGATTCAAGCTCTCATTTGACCATGGAATTCCTGAGATAACTTTGACTTTCTCTCAGTCCAACCTGCATCCCAGAATTGTTATTATAGGAATGAAATGGAGAGTTTTCATGCATGCTGTCTTGAGCTCCCAATGAAAAGGCAAGATAAAAGCACAATAAAGCAATACGTAAGTAACATCAACACTTGGGGGAATGTATAATTCAACTTAATAGAAATGGCCAGGGTTTCCGCTATGTAGCTATTTCCACTTGCTTTGCATCCTTTCATGCCTCAGTGATGTGCACTCTCATCCCACCCATCAACATATACTCAAGGAATAGCAAATCCTGGCCATAGCTTCATAAAGCAAACATTGTGGTTGCCAAGCAGAATCCATCACCATGGCAACCCTATTGCTGCTGAGATGAACAAAGCTATTAGAAACCAGAGAGAGATGGAGAAAGTACAGTCAGCTGCTGCTACACCTATAAGCACTCTATGCCATGGCTACAAATCAACAGAGGATAAATGATATTGTCATGTAGAGATATTATCTTAATAAAATGCTAATCTGCAAAGCCTTCTTTGAAGCTAAAAAGATGTTCTTGTTTTTCTGATCAGTGGAGGAGGAAGATGGAATGTTAAATAGAGATAATTATTCTATCTGATATGGGTTAATTAAGCCAATTTTATATTTGAAAAGTAGAGATGTAAAAGAATTCAGTCATGCCACTGGAGCAGATTTGACACTAACTGAATATGAATACCTGAATTAAATGACTGCCAACTACCATCAGGCTTCTCCCAACAAAAATTCACCAAATCTTACTTGAAGGAAAATGGTGGTTTCCTACTTAAGCTTCATAAAATAGCAGTAGTTAAAAAAATGAGTTGTTTTTAAACTCTAGACTCAGAAATGTATGTGCCAAAGAATGAAAACAGCATGATTTGCATTTTTAATAGTCTCTTGGGCAATTTATAATAGATACCTAAAGTAGAGACTCGTGAACAGTTTTTGTGTGCTGCAGTGATAAAAGTTATGAAACTTTTATGAATTTCAAAAAGCTAGACAAAAATTGGATTCGGAATGCTGCTCTATGCTATTCCAATACAGTCAGTAGCAGACATAGGGTTTTTGCAGGTTTCCAACATCACCAGTCAGAAACTCCCCAAAGTGCTAATTATAAAGGTTCTGAATTAAGGCATTGTGTTGGAAATAGATGTTAATTTTATGAAACAATCAAAAATTCATTTCATTTTTTTAAGAAATACGTTATCATGATTAAAACAAATCCAAACTCCTGGAAGTTAAATGTTGGCCCATATGCCTCATTATAATTCTGAGCTCACTGAGGAGGAAAAGCAAGATTAAAAAAAGAGATCATAATATTTATTAGATACTCAAAAAAGGGTTCAACAATCACAGTGGGTGAGGTGATGCGTGGTAATTGCTGAGGGAATAAATAAGACTGAGATATTAAGAATGCTTATTTTGGTGCACTCTTCTTAGCTCCAAGTAAATGAACCCAAAAATAAAATATAAAACGAGGCAGATAAAATTAGGTTGAATAAAGCAAAATCAAGAACTAATACAAGTATAGAATATCCCCCTATAGATTCAGTTGTGGTGTCCATCATCTCCCTAGTATTCCATCAATGAATTTTGCTAAGCACTAAATACCCAACCAACAATCTGCTTGAAGCAGGAGCATCTTCTATTTCTAACTCCTAACATCTCTCAGCCTTTACCTGTCCCTCTAGGTCACAGGGGTGTCAAACCCGCCACGTCACATTGCCGTCACATGACATACTGCAACATTTTTTCCCTTCGCAGAGCTGGGGTGGGTGTGGCCCATACGTAACACATCCTGCTTGTGGGCCGCCTAATTGACCCCCCTGCTGTACACTGGACCAGGAAAATAATTCCATAGAAAGACTAGAGCTATTTTTACTGATATTGGCTGTAAGAAAAGAATCTTGCAAGTCTGATTGTTCAGTACCTCCTTCTCCTTTTATACTCATGAATCAGGCAGGTGTCTGCCTGAGCTGTTTCTGAATATTATCTACTTCTCAAGGCTGAAACAGGCTTCCCTTTTCCTGGGTAATATTTTTGCCTATTTCTATCCAGGTCATCTTCCTTGTTCTATACAGTCTTTCTTTTGGCTAGAGCTAGTCTTCGACTTACGACCACAGTTGACCCCAAAATTTCTGTTGCTAAGAGAGACATTCATTAAGTAAACTTTGCCCCACTTTGCTATCTTTCTTGCCACAGTTGTTAAGTGAATCACTGCAGGTGTTACATTAGTAATATTAAGTGAGTCCGTCTTTCCCGTTGACTTTCCTTGTCAGAAGGTCACAAATCTGATATTGCAACAACCATAAATATGAGTCAGTTGCCAAGGCTCTGGATTTTAACCACATGATCATGGGCATCCTGCAATGGTCATAAGTGTGGAAAATGGTCATAAGTCGCTATTTTCAGTGCCATTGTAACTTTGAATGGTCACTAAACAAATTGTTGCAAGTTGAGGACTACCTGCATTCCACTTTTTCTTTTCATCAGTCCCTGGCCACTACTTACTTCTTTTTAAAAAAATATTCTTATGTAGCTCTGCCCCCCTCTTTTAATTCTGTCTCCCTTCTTCAACGTAGCCCCAGAATATTGTTCAATATTGTTCAAAAGTTTCTTCATCCTTTTCCTTGACAGAGGTTGCATATCTCTCAGCTTAAATTTATGCAAAGGCATTTTTACAAGCTGGATTCTTCAGCTGTTCTGATCAGACAGTTAAGAAGATTTTTAAAGTGTGGTTCAGAGAATCAGGAGAATCTGGACACTGCAAACCTGGCAGGTAAACTATTTCTTAAACCAAAGAATAACTTTTTAAATTTCCAAAGAAACTTTGAACTATATGGAGAATCAGCAATAAACAACACTATAGTCCAAATTTGAAGACTCATACTTGACCCATTCAACCCCCATCTTGAACTCAAACAGTTCAAGCTCAAACAGATGGGAGAATGTATCCCATATGCACGTTGCTATAAATTACTGAAACAATACTATTTTCTGCTTTTTTTTTCCTCCACAGGAAATTTCTCCAGTTGTCCTCAAGGCTACACATGAAGTTTGGAATAAAATATAATTCTAGTTAGGATTGAGAGCAGCTCAGTCAGTCAAAATGGAAAGTAATACTCCACTTGGATTGTTTCTTCTAATGACATATCTGAGCCCAAAGGACTTATTCCCTTCCCATTGATTTGCCCTTCTAATAACTAAACACCAAGCCTGCAAACAGCACTTGCATTCAGTAGCCGCAGCCTGAGTAGCCCAGCTTCTGGGCAAGATGCTTTCCTTGGACTGGAAAAAAAATGGAAGAGAGAGAACAGGAAGCAGAGAGGCTGGTTGTCTGGGAGAAGACCCAAGAGAGCTCTCAGATAGCAGAGAATAAGTCCTAGGAAAACTCCGGAGGAAAGTTATTGCTCGATAAAGGCTGCTGAGTGAAATAGCTGAGTCGTTCTAATGAACCAAACTGAGAACACCACGCACAGGGAAAACTAGGAAATAGTGATCATTTCACATTAACGGCATTAATGTGAGAAGGTCAGGCTTATAGGGTTTTTTGACTGAGAAGGGGGTTGGACTAGAAGACCTCAAAGGTCCCTTCCAATTCTATTATCCTGCTTTGCTCATGGTGAAGAGGGTACTTCCTCTGCCCCCCCCACATGTTCTACATGTCACAACCAAATTCACAAAGCATAGGTCACTACAGCATTAGGGAGAAGCCCTTATAAGTTTTATTTTTCTAATCTCTTGCATTGAAATAGAAAGCTGGCTTATTTTAGAGTGCAGCTTTTTCTTGACATGATGTTGCTGCCTTAGAAAGGCATTAAAATACCTTCGGGACAGTATTTTATTTTATTTTTTGCAATTTGCTTAGCATGCATCTGAATAAACATGACAGTGTCATCTGCATGATTGATAGTTTGAAGCAGAATCGAATGTGACTTCTCAGTTTATGTATACAGAAAGAACATCATAGGTGCCTGATATGTGATACCTTGAGGCTTGAATTCCAGTTCATTGTGATGTCACTTCCATGTTTTACTCGTGTGTAAAGCAAACTTAGCAGTCATGTGTCACAGCATGCACATGTACTTGTGCATTCACATACCTCCCTAATTGCGCAAAGCGCTCAGCGTAACTGACTTCATAACAAAACAATAAGTCTCAATAAGCTTGCCAGGCTCCTTTCAAACCAAATTTTAAAAGGAAATAACCTTCTTTCCAAATTTAAAAATATCCATGCTATTGTTGTGATATTAACCAGCCAATCATATGGCAGAACCTGCTGGGAATGGAGGCTCCCGCCGGTTTTAAGCAGAGGCATAATTGGCTTTCCTTCTTCTCTCTATACATTCTTTGGCTCCTCCGTTTCTTCAATCAAACATGCCCAATTCCAGATTTTGAAAGACAGAAATCTGTCAACACATTGCGGGTGAGCCCTTGCTACGCCCTGTGTCTTTAATCACGGTTAATGATTGAAGTCACCAGCAGCTCCTTCATGTGTGAAGACAACTGGGTAAGATTTTGTTGTCACTCAAGAACTGGTGTATGCTTCCTTCCACATTGCCTAGCTTTTTAGAGGGAGGTGGCACATGAGCTCCCCCCTCCATCTATTTGTCAAATATATCTCTTCTTTTTCTACCCGCTGCCTTCAACAATGTAGACATAAATAAATCCATCTGTGTGTAGTAAGCACAGGAGATCCTCTTAACACTCTCTGCAGTACAACTGGCACTAAGCACAGCTTAGGGAATGCCAGTTTAAGAACAGGGCCAATTGCAAATCCATCCATGCGGTTAAAATAATCTCTTTTGAGGTCAGGGCTGACCCTTGCCAAACCACCATTGAAAACAAGCTATCAAAGGCTATTCTTCTCCAAATGAAGTGACATTCCATATCCAATGGCTTCTAAAATCAGGTCTTCCACCTCCTACTCATTAGCAGCAATTAGCATGCGGTCAGTCGAAAGTTGAACACAAGCTGGCATTTTCCAGACAAATGCTCCTTTGCAATAAAATGTAGAGACGTGTGTTTCCTCTGACTTCTTAGAAGGATAAAATAGCATTCCAGTATATTCATTTCAAACCTTTAATCCTTTACAGGTGAACAAATCCTTCAGCAAACGAGTGCATTATTCTAGTGAGATTTGGGCAAAGGTGTAGCTTAACAAATATAGTAAGCTGCAACATACTTCCTGTGCATTAACTTGTATGCTTATAAGGAAGTGAACCCTATGAAACACAGTGGAACTGTCTTCTTGGAAATGTGTTATAAGTTATGTTATTAGATAGGATATTGGGGTAGAAGAAATGAAGGCTGATTCAAATTGACCTTGACTTCTGATAAGATTTTCTAATTTTAGTTTGGCATTGTCTTCTTCAGGGATATTTTTGTTCAATCCCACGCCCCAGCTTCTTGCATTTAAGTACTAACCAGCCTGACTTTTCCATTCAAAGTGCTGATTTCAACCTAGGAAGCTCATTATGGTTTGGTGCCTGCATATCCATAGAATTGTTTTCTATTATAGTTGACCCTGCCAGCTTGGGAGAAGCTGCTTGGTTTTATCCCAAGGCTGAAGTACAGAGGTTCAGCTTTACAGTAGCATCACATCTGAGTCCAAATTTCTCTCTGATTTTCTTGAGGAAGATACTTTACACGGAGCTCTTTCACAAAGCATTTGTAAGACTGGTGCCATCTAGGCTGAGTTTATATGCCTGTCTCACTGAAGTTTATTCTCACTGTTTATTCTGGTTGGACTGCATTAAATTGTTAGGATGTTTTTCTATGGGTGTTTTATATATGCTTCATTGAATGCCTATGAAGGATGTTTTATTTGTACATAATCTTAACAATGTACATCACTGCCAGTCAAAGAAGTTTCAAGTGGTATACAGATTGAACAAATGGATTTTTTGAGATGAGCCATGGCCAGCTTGGGGAAATTCTTAAAGTATTTCATGGAGGTTAATATGTTCAGTGGTTACTGATCATAGTGGCTATAAATTATCTCCAGCATCAGAGACAGCTGCTGTAATGGTTCTCTTATAACCATGTCTTGCTTTCAGCTTCCCGCTGGCATTTGGTTTGGCTCCAGAGGAACAGCATGCTGGCCTAGACAACTCCTCTTAAACTGATCTCTTTTCCTACAGCAGCTAATTTCATCCTGCTTCTGTAATGGTTGTGGAGAGTGAGATGCAGGATATATAGCTAAGTTATTGTGTGCAAACAGTGCAAACTCTTCCCACTGTGAATTGTGGCACATTATCTGTTATGAATTCCTCAGGACATCCCCATCTGGCCCTAATTGTTTTAAAGCAACCAGCAGCAGTAAATCTTCTCAGATCAGCCATGCTTGCAGCATCTAGATGCTTAGAAAAATAGTTTATGTATATTATATTCTTATCTACATAGCACTAAAACTCTCATTGTGTTTATCTGTTTGTCTGTTTATACCCTCAAGTTAGCCTCTAATGGTGCATTAATATACTGCACCACTTTTTTAATCTAAGTGCCTATAATCCACTAACTTAAATAATGTGTAAAATATCTGAGACCTGTTATTCATGTGGACTTGAAATTTCCACAATGTTTAGAGCGGTTTTATTTGCGAAGTTGTGCCCATTGCACCATTCTGGCTGTTCCATTTTTGTGATTTCCAATACTCCCTGCCAGCTTCTCACAAGCAAAGCCAATGTCGCTCCCACTGCTTTTATGCTGCCCAATATGCCCATGGTCATTCTGTTTATCCCTTTATTTATCAAACTTGTATTCCACCCATATCACTTAAGGTGACTCCAGGCAGTTTAGGTAAGTAAATATTGATTTATTATTGATGTTTGTTTGCCACTATAAATATCTTTCTATTTATGATGCATATAGCAAGAGTAAGAGCATTTAGACTTATATATCACTTCATAGTGCTTTACAGCCCTCGCTAAGCAGCTTACTGAGTCAGCATATTGCCCCCCCCAAAAAAAATCTGGGTCCTCATTTTCCAACCTCGGAAAGATTGACTCAGCCTTGAGCTGATCAGAATCAAACTGCTGGCAGTCAACAGAATTAGCCTGCAATACTGCATTAACCACTGTGCCACCACGGTTCTTGTGTATATTCTTCTTACAGAAGCATCCAGCATTAGGCTAAAAAAAACCAAAAACTATGGGCAACCTAAAATGTAATGTTCCTTCTGGTGACTTCAGACTGCATTACCTCCCTCTCAAAAGATGACTCAATGGGTCACAGGGTGATCTAATGACTCCTATGCTGACAATATCAGCTTCAGTTCTCTTTCAGGATCCATCTGGCTTTGATGTATCCAACAGTAGTTCTTCTTCATTCCAAAGGTGTAGTCTTTTGTCTAAAATCACAGCCTGCTACAAGTGATTCCAGCATGGCCACTAAACAGATTTACAATGCTATTAGGCCGCTTGCTATGTTTATGGCATTAGTCTAGAAATGCTTAGACTGCATTTGGCAGTCTACTTTGGGGACATCGTCCTACACAGTGAGCCCTTTAGCTCTATTAATACAGATCACTATGATTATGGAACAAAACCTGTCTGACCAGGCTTCCTTGCTCTTTCCCCTTTGTACATTTGAGTTAATAACTGGGGCCTTTCAACAATCCCATGGATACTTACTGAGTTTCTTTGTTTCTGAAGCTAGATCAGCAGAGTTTCCCTGCATTATTCTTTCTAAAATTAAAACCATTTTCTATGGGTAATGTTGAGATAATCCCACTTTCAGATGCCTACAATGCATCTATCCTGAATAACAGAATACTGTAACAGAGTTGGAAGAGACTTGGAGGGCTTCTAGCCCAATCTTTGGATTGGTTGTCCAATCTCTTCTTAAGAACCGCCAATGTTGGAGCCCCCCACAACTTCTGGAGGCAAGTCATTCCACTGATTAATTATTCTCACTGTCAGGAATTTTTCCCCTTCATTCTAGGTTGGTTCACTCCTTGATTAGTTTCTATCCATTGTTTCTTGTTCTGCCTTCAGGTGCTTTGGAGAATAGATTGACCGCTCTTCCAGGAGATTCTTGTTTCTACTGCCTTCAAGCTTACAGTCACCTCTCTTCACATGCATTACGTTTTTTTAGAAGATTTCTTTGGGCCTTTAGCCCTTTAATGAAAGCTAACACTTCCACAAGGGAGGTTTCTCTCAGGTGCACAATATTCATCAAAATTTCCCAAGAGAAGTAGATAGTAATCTGTACACCCAGTAGGAGCAAAGGTGGAGGTTTTTTTAAAAAAAAATGTACTCTGCTTGGGCTCCAAGATCACCACAGATGGGGACTGCAGCCAAGAAATTAAAAGACACTTGCTCCTGGGGAGGAAAGCTATGGCAAATCTAGATATCATACTAAAAAGCAGAGACATCATCCTGCCAACAAAAGTGTGTATAGTCAAGGCTATGCTTTTCCCAGTTGCAATGTATGGCTGTGAAAGTTGAATGTTAAGGAAGGCTGAGCGCCAAAGAATTGAGGCCTTTGAACTATGGTGCTAAGACTCCTGAGAGTCCCTTGGACTGCAAGGCGATCAAACCAGTCAGTCCTAGAGAAGACCAACCCTGACTGCTCTTTAGAAGGCCAGATCCTGAAGGTGAAATTCAAATACTTTGGCCACCTAATGAGAAGGAAGGACTCACTGGAGAAGAGCCTAATGCTGGGAAAGATTGAGGGCAAAAGAAGAGGATGACAGAGAAGAAGGTGGCTAGATGGAATCACCAAAGCAGTCGGCGTGAGCTTAAATGGACTCCAGGAGATGGTAGAGGACAAGAAGAATTGAAGGAACGTTATCCATGGGGTTGCGATGGGTCGGATACGATTTTGCAACTAACAACAACAACTTGTTTGACTTCATGGCATACGTGGAATGTGTACTGTGATGTGCTGCTCAGGGTTAACTGGCTCTGCAGGCTCCATTGCCACTACCTAGTCGCTAATCACAGAATAGCTGATTGTTGCAGTTGATATCAGGACTCACCTCTGCTGTCAACTGGCTTGCAAAATTCCAGAAATTTTAACAATTGGCTCTTGTAAACCACTGCAAGCCACCTCCAGCACACTATTGGATGCGTACCCGGATTCCTTCTGCATTCAATTGATAACAGTTAGGTAACAAGAAAACCCTTTCTTCTAAAAAGGTCATCCAATACAGGCACACAAGTTTCAATGAATGCTACTTTGTTTCTATGAAGCTGAATCACCGGTTCTTCATTGCTACGTGTTTCTGTGGATCTACAGGAGAACGAGCTGTTCTATTTGCTTTAATTAGTACAGCATTAAAGCAACGGTGATACAATCAGAGGTGGCTAGGAGAAAGGGTTTGTAGGAAAGAACCTGGGAAGGGAAAATGAAAACCTGTTTGTGTAGAAATGTCCAGCAAAACGTTTCCATAGAATGGGAAATGGGTAGGAAATATCTGTCCTCCAAACCTAAAGGCAGGCACAGGACTGAATCACCTAGCCAATGAAACTTACTTCCTGCATGGATAGGAAGAGCAGGGAGACAGAAATGACCATTCAGCACCTATCCATAAGGCAGATGAGTTGCTGAACCATTGATATCTGGAGCCAGGTTTTTAAAGAACAGCATGAAGGAACAGCTTAGGCTGCCATGTGGAAAAAATGCCAGACCATGAGCAAAAAAGCCTAGCCTGAGGATTTGAGATTCATGAGTCAGTAGCAGGGCAATTATAATGCAACCACATTTCAACACATTTAATACTAGGCATTAATCTTTTGCACAAAATCTCCATCTAGCCTCGGTGATGGTCAAAATAAGGCTAAGCAAAGGATCATCCTTGAGTGATATTTCAAATGAACATTTCTTGTAGATAAGCCTTACCATGTTTCCTAGTTTTCTGACAGTGAAGCGCCAGAGGTTAAGATTCCTGATACCTCAGCACCTTAGTTACCAAACTGATTTTACCATTACTTCCTTGAAGGACATCCGTTTGCCTCATTTTTTTTGAAAAGATCTTCTAATAAGTTGTCTTCTTCCAAGTTATTGGGCTAAATAAGGGGTGTGAAATTTGCGGCCCGCAGGTTGGATGCGTCATGCGTTGGCCTCACCCAGCCCTAATTTAGCGAAGGGGGGGAAGTTGCGATACGCCACGTGATGACAATGTGACACTGTGAGTTTGACACTCCTGGGCTAGATGATATGATACCTCATGTTAAACTTAAAATTATTTTAAAAATAATATTAGCCCAAATAAAGAATCCTTCCTTTTCATCCAGCAGTTCTGAGGTAAAAAGAAATTAATTTTGCTTCTCCCTATATATTATATTATTATTGTGTTGTTGTTGCTCTTGTTATTATCATAAAATGGATAACAAAGCATTTCTATTTCAGTAAGAAAGCCAGTTTGATCTAGTGGTTAAGGCATCTGGCTAGAAAGCGATAGAACACAAGTTCTAGTCCCTCCTTAGCCATGAAAGTCAGTGAGGTGATTTTGGGCCAGTCAGTCTTTCTCAGCCCAGGCCACTTCACCTAGGGTTATTGTTGTCAGGAAAATAAGAGGAGGAAGGTGTATCAGATATATTTGCTGCCTTGTTTATATTTTTTATAAAGATGGAATATAAACTAAATGAAGAAAAAAAAAAAGAAGGCTGTTTCTTCAACAGCAAGTCTTCTCTTCCTATCTGTTTAATGTGTACATTGAAAGTTATGTACATACATATTTTATGCCAAGCAGGCAATAGGACCATACAGTGATGCGCGCGTGTGTGCGCACACACACACACACACACACTATTACAGCTGATTACTAATGTGTAATATAATGTAAGATTCACAGCATTTTCCCCAGTTTTTCAATTCTTCAATTCACTTTTCAGACATGAGCTTGCCATCCCATAGTCTGAAATGGATTTGTTCACTACAATCTGTGTTCTACAATGCAATTAGTAATAGTTTCCATATAATCCCAGAGCTCAAGGTTGTTTACATTTCCAACATTCACTTCTGCGATTCTTTAATTCAAGATTTGTAAGTCCATTCATAGAACATATTTAACCCAATCTATCCAAACGTCTGCAGAAATTCTTGAATGTGATTAGACTTAGATGGAACCATTGATTTTAATGAAGTTTCATGTTTGCTGTCAGGAGGAAAAGCTTTAATCTGGAAAGCATTCAAAGGATATCACTTTTCTAGCCAACTGAGATATCCAGCTCCCATTCTTTTCATGAAAAAGAACAGCCAACTCATTGGCACATTTTCAAAGAGGCACTTTGAGATCTACCAATAACAACTATAAAACTGAATATTCCAATCCCATGGGAAATTATCAAAAGATGGCATAACTAGGTCCAAGGCAATTAATTGTACCGAGAAATATGCTATGCGTTTCTCTTAAAAGGAATATATGCCAACATCAAGTAAGTGGGAGTGTTCTTGTTTTTTATACCAAGGAATTAATTGATTACTTTTCTCCGCAAGACTGCAATCGGGAAAAGAGTGCATTTTGTTTCAGAAATCTTACTCAAAATGATGAATGAAACATTAAATGAAACCCTTGCTAGCAAAACGGTTTAGTAGGCATTTTGTATTGCTTATTTTGGATTAGATATAACTGAAAAATCAGGAAACATCAAAGACCAGTGTGCAAGACAATTCATCAGAACATGCCAGAAACTGACACAAGTGTAAGATGTTGAAAATCCTATTCGATCAACTTGGAAAGGAGATAAACCACTTCCTTTGGGTTACTACTAGACAGTTTTCTATCCACACACACACACACTTTCAAAAAGCTTCAGAACATATTTAGACAAGCTGAGAAGAAGTCTGCATCTTAAAACTATGGTGTAGATCCCTTCACAGTTTAAAAGGGTTGTTTTCATGTGCACATAAGAGCATAGCAATATAAAGAGAGATGTCTATGGAGATTCTCAGTCATCCAGGTCATGGTTGTCCCAAAAGTGCTTTTTCAAGAGGAAATTAGACTTTCTTGTTTCTCTTGGAAGATATTTCATTTCTTATCCAAGAAGCTCTGATTGGATGGTAGCAGTGGTGGGTTTCAAAAATTTTTCGAACCTACTCTGTGGGTGTGGTCTCCTTTGTGGGAGTGGCTTGCCGGCCATGTGACCAGGTGGGAGTGGCTTGCCAGCCATGTGTTTTCTTTCTCTCCCTCCCTCCCCCCTCTCTCTTTTTCCTTCCTTTTGTCTCTCTGTCCCTTTTTCCTTTTTTTCTTTCATCTCTCTCTCACTTTTTCTTTCTTTTTTCTTTCTTTTATTTATTTTTTCTTTTCTTTCTCTTTCTCTCTCTGTGTGAGTCTGTGTGTGTGTGTGTGTGTGTGTGAGTGGTGGGTTTCAAAAAATTTTTGGAACCTCTTCTGTACTTGTGGCCTGCTTTCCGGGTCCACTGGTGGAACCTCTTCTAACCGGTTCGGTAGATTTGACGAAGCAGTTCTACCGAACTGGTGTGAACTAGTAGGAACCCACCTCTGGATGGTAGGGAATGGAAGCATTTATACTCCTCTATGACCAGCTATCTGCAAGGAGTATAAATCCTTCCATTCCTCACCATCCAGTCAGAGATGAAGACGGTTCTTGGATGCGAAGCAAAACTTCTTCAAAGAAAAACAAGAAAGTCCAGTTGCCTCCTGAAAAAGGGACAATGTGAAGAGACAGTTCCAAATGTTGTCGTGTGAAGGACGCCTAGCCTGTTGGGTTGGTGCATCTCAGACCCAGGTTTTTAATAGATCCTGTTCAGCTCCAGGCAGTACAATAAAGAGAGCACCACTATAATCAAGCACATGCTTGGCTGGAACGTAAATGTTTCCATTACAGCATTGGCTCAGTTTTCTTTTCTTACCTTATTAGGAACCACCCCTTCCCTCCTGCTCCTGTTGCTGCTAGGCTATTTTTAAAATGCTATAAAACATAATAGACATTTTGGACTGGTAGCATCTTCCAAGATGATTTATCTATAGCCCAGCACAAGCAAACGTCATCATATATTTCATCACATTGACAGGCAACATTCCAGGGTTTATACAAAGACATGGCTCCTTTTTTCCCAGGACAAGCAGTCAGTCTTAGCAGCTTCTCCACTTACTCTTAATCACCCCATCAATAAAGCTGAAGAACTATACTTTGGGCATTCTCAGCTGCTGAATGATTCCACCTCAAGACTTTCACAGTCAGCAAAGAAACTTTCAGATTTTTCCTTGTTCAGAACTGTAATTATTCTCTTCAATATTTTTTTTTGGGGGGGAGTAGGGGCGTTGATGAAGTATACAAACCCATCCAAAACACAATAGCAGTGACAACAGCAGAAATTAATCGCCTGTAATATTTGCTGTCAGTAAGCTACGTAAACAAAAATCACTGGGCTTTTTCCAAACAGAACAATCCATTTTGTAAGAGCTGCTGGTGGGTTGAAATGGAAGGCGATAAAATGTGATTGACTACGTGCACTTAGCAAAGCTTTCTTCCGAGTTAACGTGGAGTGTAGTTGTCCAGTGAGGCAGAGTCCTCCAAACCATGAAATCATCTTCAGAGATATTGCTCTCCCAACAATCTCTTATTTTTGACAACAAAGCTGCAAATATCTGAAGATTTAGGATCTAGCTTTTTTTTTTTTAAGGACAAAAAAGATGGTTACCTTTCTTATAAGGGATTTGGTCTTTGAACTGGTTAAGATATATGAAACAGTATAAAATTTTGCACACTCTGCTTTCCATTAGCATTCTGTCTGGCTCCTTTGGGCATTTACATGTGCATACTGTGTGCTAACCTAGCAGCAGGATGCCTGCTGGTGCTGAATAATATTGTAGACTCTGTGTATCCTGATAGGCCCCCTGCTGTATGTTAATGTGGGGACAGCCCAGGCTCTGTTTTGGATCTCATTTCTTCCCAGTCCCAGGATGACTGAAGGCAGCAGATATAAGTTAAAAAATGGGCCTATTTCAAATTAGATCCCTAATAACAAGGACCTTTCTGTAAACTACCTAGTTGTGGGTTTTTCACTTGTGGGATCTGTGTGTTCTTAAGATAGGGTCATCAAGCCCAGGAAGCAATCTATCAGTCAATTATTCATTTGTCTCCCTCACATTTTGCTAGAGGGAAGTTCTCTGAGGATGGGCTCCAGCATGAATCCGAAAGCTCAGAAGACAAAATCTCTGGTCCAGGTGACTGAACCAAGCCCTGCAGTGTTATTCTGGAACACATACATTTACCTTCATTCGTAGTCATTCTTAGTGGTGACACTAGTAGTGTGGCATTACTGCTCAAAAAAGAACCCCTTGGTGCACTGTCTGATCAATACAAACTTGGCCAACTTAAAGGATCACTTCACGGCATTGCCTTTCCTCATTCTGAAGTAGCAGGTATCAACCAGCATTGCACACAGTTTGGATATTTCTTGGACTCTGCCTCAATGTTCATCTTGAATGGCAAGGTTACCGGTGAGCCAAGGGAACACTCAGCTCTTTGGATGGACACAGCATGTTTACATGGAACAATCCGTGGAAAGGTTATTTGTTAACAGTTTATATATTGCCAAGGCAATATTATTTCACTCATTAACTCATTAAGTTATCCATTCATCTGGTCATGTCCTTCAATGTTTTTTCTATTAATGACTGTCTGCTTCTATCTTTCCTATGTCACTTGCAGAAAAAATCGGAAAGCAGCGGTAATGGTTTCCTGGATTACCCACATAAAATACCTACTGAAACTAAGAAGTTAAATATAGACTCCTTTTTCCAACTTTTGTTGGAAACATTGTTCTAAGCCATCACAGCGAAACAAGGAATTCAAGACCTATTTCCATGTAGGATATATTCCTTTTTTAGGATAAGCAATATTACTTAAAGTAGAGAAAGAGCAAATAGAAAAAAATAGAGACATGAGATACAAAAGAGAAAAGGAATCAGAACTAAATGTAGTTTACATTAATAGCTTTCATAGTACATCCACTTAACATTCATTCCGTCAGGAACATAACATATCTTATATAAATCCCAATAAACCTATCTTATGTTATGCCTACTTTTTACAAAACAGTTCTATTTCATATTCTGAATAGTTCATCATTATTGTGTTCTTCATTACTATAATTTTCTCAACCAGTCTGGTCCTTGTTAACTTGCAAATGTGACAAGGTGATGAGGGTGGAACATTAATACACTGGAAGTAATCACAACCACAGTACGTTTAACTAATGAATTAAATTTAAATTACATTCTTGTCCTGACCTGACTCAGTTTTTGGCTTGTGGTTTCTGCCCACTACTCAAAGCCAAGTATGGTCCTTGCCTCCCACAGTTGTGCAGTTCTATTTATTAAACATTTTGATCAAGGCTAGCAACCAATGCCCAGACTTTCCACCACACTTCCATCCTTTATCTTAAATCCTGGCAATACCGACAGCTGGGATGTCAAAATTCCATCAGAGTGCTTGAAATATTCAGACAAGTGTCTGTGATAAAGGAGGGCCCACTATTGCAAAGTGTACAAGATATTTAAGGAAAAATGATTTAAAATGCATTATTTAAGATATTTCCTACTCCCAATAATAAAAATAGAGCCAGCAAATCATTTCGAAATATTAGTTACTGCAAGGGAACAGATACCAATGCACAGGCTGCCAAATATTTAACAGTATCAGTTGCTAAATAACAGATGTCAGATATCAAAGTCTATAGACTGTTCATTGTCAAATTTCAAATGCTGTTAAGTATCACATAACATGTTGATTACACATACTACAGCCTAATATCCAACTCTGGCAACTTTTCATGAAAAACTGTTCTGGAATATTCTCAGAAAGATTTCTGAGAGTAAATTTAAATTAGCTATAAATGTGATGAGTGTCTTTCACTAAAAATTTAGAACAATCCCTACACGGATCCTTTCCAAAACATGCTACCAGCCACTCAGAACCTAAACATGTATCTAGTTTATGTCTTTCACAATTGTTTGTCATACATATGTTGAGCTGATTTATGCAAACAGATGAGCTAATAAAATAATTTCTAGACTTTCCATTTTAAACTGCATGGGGAATGGATATTTGAATGCTTCCACAAGTGGAAAAATGTTCATACCATCTGGAGAATCCTTCTGCAAGAATCAAACTGCTCATTGTGTAAATTTTGCAGCTGACCATAGACTTTTATTTTGAGGGCTCAATCTAGACCAACCTAAAAATAAAACATAAATTCATCTACTTGTCATGTGATGTAACGTAATGTATAATTTTGTCTCCCCTCAAAAAAATCTCATTTTTAATATGGAGGGAATTTCTTTCTTACAAAGAAAAACAATTGAACAACTCAACCTCCCATCTAAAATCTTTACAAACCAAAAACAATTTTACTTGCTAAACGAAGCTGCATTTGAACAATTGATGGCAGGATTTTTAATGTGCAGGATCAAGATCAAAACTTGTAGCAAGAAGAATGACGACAAGCCTAAAGTACATACTTCAGGATTTAACATAATTTCATTTAAACTTCTGAAACATTACATACCAAAGCTTTAAGGGTTGGATCCACTGAAGCCAGATTAGCCAGTCTTAGTCTTCATCGAAATCAGTGGCTCAAATTCTTAAATAAATATGTTTAAAATAAATGTGGCTAACTTATCTCAAACAGTAAATTTTGGGTTGCATCATACTAAACTAGGGCTTCAATAATAACAGTTTATTGAAAACATGGTTTACACAATATTGAACAACAAATCATATGGTGTCTGAGTACAACGTCAAACAAAACCAAGTGAGCCACATTATATTTTATCAGTCCAGTCTAAAAAAACTACAAGATAAAGAAGGACAACTTCAGTCCAAGCTTTGAGCCTTCAAATTCTTTTATATACTAGAACCCATAAACATAGAAGTAATATCCCATGGAATCCGTCTGCTGATAGAAGTGATACCAGTCATGGAAATGGATTCCCCCACTAACTCTGCATATCCTCACACCTGCCCCATGCTAGGTTTTGAAGTGTAGAGTTGCAGAGGGAAGAGAGGAGGATGAAAAACTACTATATGACTACAAGTCTGCTTTCATGGATGTTGAAAGCGGTCCATATTTTATCTTTCTCCAATCTGTTACCTTTGGGATACGTTGATCTATCATTCTCATCATACCAAGAGGACACACCTGTTGATCACAAAGCAACAGGAGCTGAAGGACAACTCTTCTTGAGTGCATCAATCACCCAGATGATCTCTTAGTGCAGGCCCTACTTTTTCTGTCAAATACACTATATATGTTACAAGGTGCATCTGTACGTTGGTTCCTGCTTTATTCATCCCCTTACTGACTGACCTAGGAACACTGCTTTGCTTCCCAGGATGTTTTTGTGAAAGAAGGCAGTGTGGGTGAATGAAACCAATTTACTAGGTGTCCCAGGAATTTGTATTAAGCCTCTGTTCTGCTGGGCTTCAAATAACAGCAACCACCCAATCTGTTCTCTCTCCTTGTATTTTAAAAATGAATGGAATACATTAGGCTAGCTCCTCAATGGTAATCACCCCAGGAGGCATTACCCCTACCTTGCTAGTATCATATGGTTATGCAGCCAGCTGTGCAGCCACTTTCAATAGGATAGTTGCTATCAATTTTATCTCACCACATCAGGTGCAGAAATCAGTCTGCTTTCTCTAAGAGTTTGATATTCATCAGCCTGGCAGAGTGGAATGAAAACAATCTTAGGCCTTACCTGTCTCAAGGAGGCAGTGCCCCTTGAACCAGAAAGCTCAAAGAGGAAATGTTTGAGCTGATAAATGGATCAGCCTAAGTGGCAAGAAGAACCCTGTTGCAGAGGTAGGTTCCTATCAGTTCGGCCCAGTTCAGCCAAGTAGGTAGTAACTCGGGCGTCCACACATATGAACCGGTTCTATTGTCGGCAATGCCATCTTGATTTTTGGTTCTGCACATGTGCAGAACAATCTCCATTGCAAAAAAAATTCCATGCCAAACTGGCAGTAATGCCAGTAGCAACCCGCCCCTGCCCTGTTTGCAGAAAAAATAATAATACTAATAATAAATTATGGCATTCTGTAATGCAGAACTTATGACCCACTCAACAAAATATATTGTAGGAGCTACCGCAAGGGGCTTAATTAACTTGTCATGTTTCTTTGCTGCCTGCCTAGGCTGAAGAAATGAGAAGATGTCACAAAACTGACAGAGCTGTGTTAGGCTCAGTCCATTAAACATTACATAGGTTTCATCAAAATGCATACAAAGAAGCCTTATGGTTCTGAATTGAGCTTCCAGAAATAGAAGGGTTGGGGAGAATCTCAGGCAAAAGTGGCACCTGTACTAGAGAACGGTAGGACATATATCCTCAAAGGGAGTGCTTGCAAGGAGACAAAATTTCATGTAGACTCATAGGGTGTAATGATCCAAGACTGGATCCACTTTAAATAGAATGAATTATACCCTGGAATGGGTATCAAAGTCATTACAACTCATAACCAAACTTTTTTTTTTGTTAAACTGTACCTCACCAACCTGTACATTCAGTGACAATCCTATTCTATTTGTGGGATGGGATGGAGTATTGGATTCCTCGGTGAATTCATTTCATGATATAATTCTACTAAGACCCTACTACATTCTGTAACAAGTTGAACAATTTCCTGACATGTAAGGCCAGAGTCACTGATTTACGGATAGAAGGAATTTCTCACTTATGTTCTTGGGGTCCATTGAATAAATAGAAATGGCAGTTCTGCTTCTTCACACAACAGGACTTTAGCATTACGCTGGATTCTATACAGTGATATATACAATAAAGCAAATCCTTGCAAGAGCGACAAAATTCTATTAAGTCCTGGTTTGATAAGTGATCATAAGGAATAATGATCAGGATCAGAAATGCAGCAGCATACATACCGGAGCAAAGCAATGTCATGTGATCCTTTTTTAATTAAAAGGAGAATGAATGGTGTTTGCTGGTAAACAATGTGTAGCCATATGTCTTGGAAGATTAGCACATAATAGTACTTAATGGACATAGCTGCTAACCCTGATCTGGATGCCAAAAATAGTCATTCAGTGCTCCGATTGCTATAAATTACTCAACATACACTTCCCAATGAATACCTAAGCTTAGGAGACTCTTAACTGCTTTTGCAAAGTGCATATATGTATGTGTATGTGCAGTTATGTGTAAGAGAGAGGGGAGAGAGAATGAATCCCACAGGGATTTTTTTTCCTAAGAAAACTGCACAACTAATACCAGAGACTGTTGAATAGATTGTATACTACCTAATCTACCTTCTTCAACAACTGTGCCATCTTGAGACTTTGGAAGCTGTAGTCCTATTACAATTAGTAGATTTCAGTTGGGAAAGAATGTTTGAGAAAGAATGTTTGAGAAAGAATTGGCATTTTTTCCAGAGATGTTTCTCCCAAATCTTGCAGTGAAAAAACACACAAAACCTCCCCACTGTGACAAATCAGTTCTCTAACTTGTTCACGTGACTACTTCTCCCCCCGCCTCCTCCTCCTCCTCCTCCTCCTCCTCCTCCTCATCATCATCATCATCATCATCATCATCATCATTACAAATAGAATACAATAATGTGAAACCACAACTGCCAGTTGTTTAACTGGTATTAATCTTTATATATATTGAGTTCTTCCTAAGAATGTAAGCTGTAATAATGTATTGTTGTAGCATATGTACAGGTCCGAGCAGTGTGGCTTTTTGTAGTTGACAGATAGAAAATTTGTCAAAGTGCAGATTTGCTAAGTGCCATCCAAGAGTTTTTGATATGACACCTGGTGGGATCACTATAGCTGGTTTATATCATAGTCTTTCAACTTCGATTTTCAGAGCTTGATACTAATAAAAGAGAACATTTGTAGCTCAGGTTTCACATGTGGGGTCCTTGGTGCTCTCTGAGTCTGCTTGTTTTAGCAATAGCAATAGCAATAGCAGTTCGACTTATATACCACTTCATAGGGCTTTCAGCCCTCTCTAAGCGGTTTACAGAGTCAGCATATTGCCCCCAACAACAATCTGGGTCCTCATTTTACCCACCTCGGAAGGATGGAAGGCTGAGTCAACCCTGAGCCGGTGAGATTTGAACAGCCGAACTGCAAAACTGCAGTCAGCTGAAGTAGCCTGCAGTGCTGCATTTAACCACTGCACCACCTCGGCTTTTCTTGCAGATGTTTCATTACTCTAACTCGGAAACATCATCATCACTACCATTGATGATATTATATAGTTTGGGTAATGAAACTTCGGCAAGAAAAAAAGCAGACAAGGACCCCTCATGTCAAACCTGAGCTACAAATGTTCTCATTAGTGCCACATATGGATGTCAAACACTTCATGCAAATGGGAAAAATCAGCCCACAGGTACACTTCCACCAAAGAACAACTTTTCTTCCACTAGCACTGATGATGTTACCTAGTTTGAGTAATAAAACGACTGCAAGAATACAAGCAAGCTCAGAGAGCCCCAGGGATCCCTCAGAGGTTGACATGTTGTAATACTTATTTACCTTGTTATTTTGTTAATGTATCTATTTTTATTATTATTATTGTTATTGTTATTATTATTATTGGCATATTTAGTCAATATTTATACTAGATTTGGAATGATTGTCCATCTATCACATTTTTTCCAAAGATATGAGATAGGCAGATATCATTGTTTGATAATGTTAATATTATTGTCACAGGAGGTAAGCTGCTCCAAATAAAACTGCCTTTTGCAATTGAATGATGGTGATTTAATCAATGTCAATAGTGTTCAAGTGGTGTTCCAGATGTTTTTGGGGTGTGCCTTTTTGTAAATAACAGAAAGCAGTGAGCATATATTTTATAACTTCACTTCACTTGTGGCACTCCACCAGGAAAAGAGTTTTACCTGTCCAAGTGTAGCAGACATCACTTGATGTCCAAAAGAAACTGTTTTCCATGACAGCTTTATGAAATTGTTCATTAGCTGCATTGATCACTTTCTGCTAGATTTAAGTGTGGTGGGAAATGAATCGCAAGATGTTTTTCAGCAGGTAGGTCCCTGCTGTTTTACAATTTAGTTTCTCAGCAAAGTCAGCACAAAACTAAAACACGGTTACAATCGTAATAGTAGTAGCACAATAGTAGAAGCCTTGTAGATGGCTCAGTATTTTGGGTAAAGGTCAGAAAGCTTTCGCTGCTTTCACGTCAAAATGGATCAAAGAGTAAAGCATTAGGATTAGTTCAATTTAATCTCCGGTAGACAGATTTATATACTTTTTCCAGTGAAAAGCCAATTGCATAATGGCGTTTTGTTTTTAACCTGCCATTCTGAATTGGTGGAAAATGTAGAAGCTTTTGCACTGAAGATATTTGAGATGTGAATCAAAGTCCATTTATAAAGATGGAGCTTATTTTAGGTCAATAGTGGTACATAAAAACTTCCCAAAGCTCTGTAATGAGTATGGAGACTACAAAACAAAGATGAGTGCTGTCTAGAGCAGTGCTGGGTGAACCTTTTTGACCCTGAGTGCTGAAATGGGAGCGCACAGGGAAGCACCAGAAATCGGAAGAGCTGCTCCCTTGCGCACATGCGCAGGAGCGCTGAAACTGGAAGAGTAGTTCCCCGACATTCGCTGAGCTTTCAGTTTTTGGTGTGCACATGCACTGGTCTTCCAGTTTCTGGTGTGCATGCATGCACAAAGACCAACTGGTCGGCGCGCATGTGTGTGAGGCAGCAGTTGGTGTGCCCAGAGAGATCGCTCTGCGTGCCACTTCTGGCATGGGTGCCATAGATTCGCCATTACGGGTCTAGAGTATAACAGTTTATGGAGAACTTATGATCTATGACCATTTTCTGATTTTATCCAGAAAAAATATTCTATATTATAGAACTTTATTATCCATCTTTATATTGGTGTGCCAGAAATCAATCAATCTATCTATCTATCTATCTATCTATCTATCTATCTATCTATCTATCTATCTATCTATCTATCTATCTATCTATCATCTATCCATCCATCCACCCACCCACCCACCCATCCATCCATCCATCCATCCGCCAATAATGTTTCTATATCAATCCAATCAATCAACTCTGAGAAATGTACACTATCATTAGTACGGAGTAAGAAACTCAGACCACACATGAATGCAATAGACCTTTTGTCTTAATTCTCCTTAGCAGATTTATTCATGGAGCCGCAAAACTTGGTGGTTTCTAATTTTTATGACTAGAAGTTATTGACAGATTATTATCCATGTAACCCAGTGTTTCTCAACCTCATCAACTTTAAGACATGTGGGATTTAACTCTCATAATTTTCCAAGCAGCATCATGGAGTTGATAGCCACTCATCTTAAAGTTGATGAGAAACAGTAATCTAATCCCCTTTCAAAGCTATCAAAAGCAGCAGTGATCGTCACATCACATAACAGCCTATTAGATCCATTAATTAGGGGTTGCATCAAAGATTCGTTTCCTAATTTAAGTCTCCAGCCACTGACTTTCACTTGATTTTTGATTCATGGCTCACTTCACCAAACTTGTTGCTTTTTCTCCAGAGTAAGAGTTCAAATTTTGGATTTTTTAAAAAAAAAATTCTCTCTTTGTAACAAAATCAAATCTGTTTTAATGTACCTGCACACTCCTGCATCTATTCAGTCAGAAGTACATTTGCCATGTGTTTCCTGGGAGAGATTGTAAAAAAAGAAATGGAGCCTTTGAAATGTGAACAACTGACAAAAGAAAGTCATAACCAAGGAAATCCTGAGCTAATTGAATTTTGAGAAGACATTTATGGGCAAGATCACTACATAGGGCAGAGGAGGCTGGCCTGTTTACTAAGTGCTTACTGCGGTCGATGGAGCTAATTACAAATTTACCAAAAGACAAATTGGTGAAGTGTATGCGTTTACCAATTTATGTTTTTGATATATCATCAAAATCCAAACTTCTCCTGGCACTTGACAAGAATAAAAAGCAGAACAAAAATATAATTAAAAACAATATCAAATCAACTGTAATATAATTACAGCTACCCAGTACAATGCAACAATCAAAAAGCAACTTAACTGTCACAACTCCTGTGGAATAATTCCATCAGGACAGGCTTTTGAAATGATACCCACGTTGTCCTAATTTCCAGAAGACTGTTCCATAATGTGGGTAGTAACAGCCAGGCAACATTACCCCAGGCAGGGGTGTCAAACTGGCAGCCCTCAGGCCGGATGCATCACACGCAGGTCACACCCACCCCAGCTCCGCGAATGGGAAAAATGTCACAAAATGTCATGTGACGGCAATGTGATACGGCAAGTTTGATACCTATCCCTCAGAGCCTGACTAACCTCACTAGCCAGGGTGTTTTACGCCTATGGATATGCAGTTCAGTGCTTCCCCTTGACCGAGAGAAGCATTCCCATCTGAATCAAGCATCCTGGATGGAACCTGGAAAAAGTGATTCTCTGCGTTCAGATGAGCCACGGCATTTAAAGTTTGCCACTCCCACTTTGAGCTGCATGAGGAGCCCAGGGGCATCCAATGCAGCACCTGCAGTGTAAATTTCTCACTCAGGCTCCGTTGCCTTCCATTGCCTTTCCTTTTTCCAGGTAGGTGGTTTTTCCATGTGAAGTAATGGGTTGCCTCTACTTGCAATGCATTTATTTTATAAGATTGCCTACAGGGCTTAGATGGATCCCAGATCTATTTTTATAAATAATGATAATGCTGGCAACTGTCTTCCACTGATTAATCAATCAATTAATTACATTAATTAAAATATCTTAAAAACAAAGTCAAAGTGGGAACACTGTCACCGTGGGCACTATATGCCTACCCATGTGTGTATGGTTAATGCATATGGTGCCCATGGTGAAACAAATAGAAAATGCCACAGTAAGAAAATGAGTAAGTTAAAGATACAAGTAAAGGTAATATGCATAGCTTTGTCATACATCATGTTGTTCAAGTCCCTCTATATGAGCACAGTAGTACAGGAGCTACATACTTGGTAAACATCTTCTTTTCTTTTGACATAGACATATGTCCTAATAATAAGTATAGTAATGGTTGGCATGCAGGAATCCTAGGAGGGGTTAGGATAGGCAAAACTTGCAAGCAATGCTGTATCTATAACATGTTTTTCAAACTTGCAACTTTAAAATGTGTGGACTTCAAGTTCCAAAGTTCCCCAGCCAGTGTGGATGGTGCTGACAATAAGCTATGTAGAGCAATAGCTTCATGCCTATACATTACAATCCTAAGGCTCTTAGTCAATCCTCTCAAATGCTAAATTAACTCTACTATCACTGAGGAAACAAAGGACCTTTCTTCCCATGCAATTCTCTCCAGCAAAGTCTAGTGTTTCAACATGTCACAACTTCCCTATGTAATGGAAAGAAGACATTTCTTTGATTGCCTTGCTCCAATATATATTATATGCTATGGAACCACATGGAAGCCACAGAAGTAACAACAGATGTACCAATAATTAAAGATGAACAGTTTGGATGCCTTTGTCTCTAAATCTAGACAAGAGCCATATGAGATGTTATGTTCCAAGCTGACAAGTGAATCTGGTTTGCAGGGCACAAAAAAGCCATCATATGGCATCCAGACTTGCTTATGATTTGCAACAAGTCAGAAGAGACTTCTTAGTGAAATCTGTGCTATTGCACCCAATAGCCCATCACATTTCACACTCATCATATGGTGACAATTTCAGCCAATCTTTATGCAATGGTTATTTTGAGTGCCAATGTCTGACTTGTGAATGTTTGACATTACTGTGAAGTGACTGAAGAATATCTTCTCACTGAGCCTAGAATACATGGGATGTTTTTGGACATTGAAACTTATTGGTAGACTCAGTTTAGTGGCAAATTATAGGGGGCAGTGCTCATCTCTGTTTCAAAGCCACAGAGCCAGCATTGTCCAAAGACATCTCTGTGGTCATGTGACCGGCATGACTAAATGCTGAAGGTGCACAGAACGCTGTTACCTTCCCACCAAAGATGGTTCCTATTTTTCTACTTGCATTTTTACATGCTTTCGGAGTGCTAGGTTGGCAGAAGCTGGACAAGTTATGGGAGCTCACTCTGTTACATGGAGCTAGGTATTCGAACTGCCAAACTGCCAACCTTTCTAATCGACAAGCTCAGAGTCTTAGCCACTGAGCCACCACATCCCAGATCAGATCAATAGGACTGCATATTTCTTAGTGTTGGGTTGAAGGCAGACTGTTCTCCCTTGTCCTAAGAAGAAAAAAATTTCCTATAGAATAGGCTTCTCCTGGTACAGTATCCTGTAATTCAGCCTCAACTCATTTCTTCAGACAAGTTTGCTATGCAGAAAATTAGAGACCCTGTTGCCTTTTAGCTATAAGGGCACAGAGAATCCATTTACATTATCCAGTTGTCAAATTCAATGTACTGGATATGTAATTCAAAAGAACATTATCCTTTGAAAATTTTAGCTTTTATCACACAGTCAACTTTGTGTAGTCCGCTGCTTTCTCCCAAAACTGAGTAACATTGTAGTTATTGTAAAAACACGTGTTTTAAAGAAATATTGTCTTTATTACATCTCCAATAAAACAATGTCCCAGACAATCATTTTCTATACAGATGTAGGGTAAATGCAAAGGAGTCTCTATGGGTTTTACTACTTTAAGTTATAGCTGGCTTTAAGGGCGATGCTCATCTCTGTTCCTAGGCCATTGAGCCAGTGCTGTCTGAAGATATTTCTGTGGTCATCTGGCTACCATGGCATCACACTGCAGCACAGAGTGTCCAGTGAAACACCTTCCCACTGAAATGATACCTAATTATGTACTCGCATTTGTATGCTTTCAAATTGCTAGGTCAGCAAGAGCTGGGGTGAGTAACAGAAGCTCACTCCATCATGCAACACTCAGTTCTCAAACCTGGACTGTCAGCTTTCCATCCAACAAGCCCAGTATCTTAACCATTAAGCCATTGTGACACCTATGTAACATAGTCCAATAAATTCTAAATATTATTTTGTTATATTAGCCATAGTTAAAAGTGAACTGACACGCTTCCTATAGAAGTTGAGACACTCTCCCATTGTTTAGGCAATATAATAACCTTAATTCCTTATTCCCCTCATATTTAACATCTGCATATAAAATTGATTTATTGATAAAAAATATCTTTAGAAACTAATAGTATAATTTGAGTTTTAAATGATTTAACCAGTGTCCATGTATCTTGGGTACATGGACCCATGGTAGAAGCTGAAAAGGCTGCTGTTCCAAAAAACATTGTTAGCAAATATTGAAGCTGCAACTATTGCCACTACGTTATATCTGATAGATCAGGGGTGCCAACTGGTGGCCCATGGGTTGGATGTATCACATGCAGGCCATGCCCATCCCAGCTCCACAAAAAGGCATCGTGACAGCAACATGACACAGCGAGTTTGACAACGTGTGATAGATGATGTTTGTCTCTTAGCACAGTATGTTAAAAACGCATCCTCATATTTATCAATTGGTTCAAAGTCAATATCCCACTTTCATCCAATTTTTCCCTATTGCCATCTTTCCCCCAATTTTTAATGTTGGATTTTTCTCATAAAGTCAATTTAGCATGGGAAAAAGGATCAAAATTTCTTTTTAGACATTACATTTCTAACTGATATATTTCCAGAGATACTAGAGTTTTAGTATATTTAGATCCTAATACCATCCATCCAATCAAAGGTACTATACCTATATTCAAAAGTTGCCCAAATCAGGACACCAATTGTTGGCTTCCAGTATTAAGCCTTGATAATAGGTAAGCTTAGTAGTACACCACCAGATTTGGAAAAAGAAATTCTCCCTCACTAAGTGTACTTTCTGTAAAGATTTTCTCAGAATTGAAAGAAAACCATAAAACAAAGACATTACTTTCTAAAAATATTTTCCAGATATATGAACAGGAATTCCTCTCAGAATAAAATTAATTTGGGAATAATATTCAGACAGAGCCTGTTGAAGAGAAATAACAGAAGTCTATTTGTTGCAATAGTGAGATTTCCCATTATGAAATTAATACCTTAATGCTCATCTGTTTCTTGGCCAATGAAGCCAGCATTGTCTGAAGATATTTTCTATGGTGATGTGATCATCATGGCTATACACCAAAGGCATATGGAACACTATTACCTTCCCATCAAAGTGGTACCTATTAATCTACTTGCATTTGCATGCTTTCAAACTGCTAGGTGGGCAGGAGGTGGGGCAAGGAATGGGAGCTCATCCCACTGTGCAGTGCTCAGGTCTCAAACCCAAACTGTCAGCTTTCCATCTGACGAGCTCAGTGTCTTTAACTGCTGAGTTATTACACTGCTTTTTGGATTTGTATTAGCTATAATAAAATAATAAAGAATTGTTAAGATGATGAATTAAAAATAGCCCTGCTCTCTAGGACACAATGTGACACACAATGTTATAGTAAGCATGTTTACCTGAAAGTATGTTCTTCAAAGAAAATGGGACCTACTTTCTTGTATATGTTCTCAAATTGTGAAGCTAAATACTTGTACTAATAATTAGATATTACCCCCTAGGAGGTACTGTGCATCTTAATATACTAGAGGGCATGGTTCATGGCTTGTGGTGAAGCAACAATTCAAAATGAACACTGATCTATGTTGGCTTATATTAATTCCACCATGGTCTTATATAGGACAAACTTCTCCAACCTACTGTCATTCAGATATGGTCAGCTTCTAAAATATATCATTGTTGGAGAAGGTTACTCTAGGACCATGATGGCAAACCTATGGTTAGAATTGGCACACAGAGCCATCTCTCCGAGCATGCCAGCCATTGCCTGTTGGCCTTCCGGGTTCCAGCACACACATGTACACTGGCCAGATGGTCTTCGCACATGTGGGACTGCCGGAAACCAGAAGAGCAGCTCCCTGGTGCGCGTGTGCATACACATGCTGGGAAGTTGAGCTTCTGGTTTCCAGTGCATATATGTGTGCTGAACAGTTGGTCTTCGTGCACGCATGCGTGCCAGAAACTGGAAGGCCAGTGAGCTGCTCTTCCGGTTTCCGGCACTCCCCTGTATGCATGCTCCCGTTTCGGCACTCAGTGCCAAAAAGGTTCACCAATACTGCTCTACGGAGATCAAGCAAAGAGAATTTGAGGATGATCTACAATAGTTGAGGATAATAGGAACTGGCAGATTTGTTTATCTTAACAATGTCTCTTTCATTATTCCCATGTAAATGAATGTTTGTCATTCATCCCAACAAGGTTAATTAAAGAATAGCTTTTTTTAGTTTTATTGCAGTAAGATCAGTATGTAAATCCCTCCCACTACTGGTTGATTTCATTGATGTGGCCCTTCTAGAATTGCAAAAGAAGCTCTTTCCTTCTACCCAAGATAATGACTGATTGCTGCTGCACTAGAATTATAATATGCGGTTCTATATATGAAAGCAGTCATATTACATTTTAACAGAAATACATTTGCGGTTTCTTTTGAAGCTAGTAACTTTGTGAGATTCCAATTTTGGATTAATTTGAAAAGGGTAGTTCTTGCTTTCCCGACTTTCAAAAATGATCCATTGCAACATGGTAAAAGAGCATAAAGTGCTTTGCCCTGGGAGGTAAATACATTTTTTAGTATCACATCACGGTACAGAGGGGAAGACAAAGGCATGCAAATGTGGCATAACAATTTGGATAGGTGGATCATAGCTGAGCCCCCTTTGGCTCAGCCAGGCATGGGCCAAATTAAGAATAGGCTCAGACTAGGCAAGGATGTCTTGATGTGATTAAATTGCTTTTTTTTTCATATTCCTGATAGCATAGTAACACACATAGCAAATGTATGCTATACTTGTAAAATGGCTTCTTCCCATTCAGCACTCTATAGATGGATAGGGGCATTTATACTCTCATTTTCTGTAGATAGTATAATGGGGAGCACAGTCCCAACATTGGAAGCCCCGAGTTGCAGAATGGTGCTATGGAAGTGGACTTTGAACAGAGTGCAGAAAGTGCATACAGCTGTGGAGCGTGAGAGGGAGGGGCAAGACTCCTGGAAAAATAATGGATTTCTGAAACATTAATCCCACATCATTACCAGGAGAAAGGAACCACCATTACCCAGCTACTGGTTGTTTCTGATAGGGCTGCTCCCTCATTCTGCTTAGCCTTGTTTTTCTGCCACCCAAGCAGAAAACACCCTGGTCTTGAGTAAGACACCTTGTTGGGTGGTGCAGGTGAGCTCTAGGCTTTTGTTATTAGGCAGCTACATGATGGAAAAGAATATATTAGCAGGGCCTATTATCTATGCCTACCTATCAGAGCATCCTTTCTAGCTCGTAATTCAGTTGTGAGTGATGGGGAAAACACTGGGGCAGTTTATTTCTTGAGGATGTGGCATATGAAAGCTAAAAAAATCACTCATTCTCTGGGTTGAAATATTTTCCTTGGCTGTCACCCTTGGAGCAGCACTAGCACCACCTGTTTGTCTCAAGAAAAATGGGACCAACTCAGCACAGCAAAAAGAAAGAGGGAGGAACCTAAAGAAGAAAACTAAAAATTGGGTTGATGCCCTTTTGGGGTGGGGTGGGGGGAATCCCCTTCCAAATATTTGCTAATTGCAATATGAAGTCAAATCCCAAGGACAGGAATACAAATGAAGAGTTCTCTTACGAACATGTAGACCTACATCAATGTCAAGACCCTTGGTTAATCAAGATAAGATATTAACTCTCCAAGATTCTCAGCAAGAGTTTTTGACCCAGCCCTGCAGCCTACCTACTTACTCCTTTCCCCCCAAACCCTGGAAAATCTGAAACCTCAGTATCTAAAAGCTGCTAAAGATTTCTCCTCTAGCTGTCAGAGGAAGAAGTCTACAAGGTGGCTTCATTTGCCTCACAGATGAGTGAAAATCCTATTAAACAGCAAGAGAATCAAAACAGCAACACTAAAATCTACCCCAGCAGCAGATATTTCTGACCGATTTGTCATATTCAGTACTATAGAAACTGAAACCTTCCTATCTTTAAAACTGGTCTGACACAGTTCAGTTTTTTTAACCTCTTACAAATTCAGATGTGGCCCTTTTTCTTAATGCTTCTTGCCATTTCTTTTATTCTAATCAATAGCCGCTATCGCATTGTCCACTACAGAGAGAGAGAGATCTTGCATCTGATGAATGAGTGGGAAATGTATGGCAACGTATCAAGGCACCTACACATACAGTCATAGTTTCATCTCCCAATCCTGCCACCCTTCCTCTGAACTCTGCCCTGAGATGCCACTGAAAAGATTATGCCTATCTTTAGTTAGAGGCACAGGTGGGGGCGCAGCCTGAAGACACCAGGGAGTGTATCTTTTAACCTAGAGTAGTTAGGTGTCTGTGGATGTGACACACCTCCCCCTCAGCCCCCCTCCATTTAAATCAAGTTGTCAAAATTCTAGTTGTAAGGTAGGGCTGAGGATCAGCAGGTGTATCTATCTCACATAATACGCCCATCTTTTCTCATCCCAAACCCCAAACAGGGAAAAAAAAACATTCTCAAACCCCTAACCTGGTCCATCCTTCTTGACACCCTCATCTCCGCAAGGCGGAGTGCAAAAGAAGCTGCTTCTTCTCTCCCCCCCCCCCCCCCACCACCAATCAAGGGAGAGCCGTACTTACTGCTGGTGCTCATGGTGATCCGGCGCCGTCCTTCTCATTCAACAAAAGGAGGGAAACGCTCGGCGAAATTCTCTCCGATTCCTCTCGTTGCCCCTGCCCTCCCTTCTCTTTTGGAGCAGAAATCCCCACCTTCCTGCTTTGGATCGGGTTCTTTTCTTTAAAAGAGAGAGCGAAAGAGAGAGAGAGAAGGGGGCGGGCGAGTATCCAGCTTCCCTAGAGAAAGAAATGTGTATCTCCCATCAATTGCAGTCTAAGCGATGCGCAGGTATTTCTCCTTGACCCGGTGCTATTCTCTCTCCCTCTCTCCCTCCCACTCTCTCTCTCTCTCTCTCGGCTTCGGTCTTTCGGCTCAGTCTTGGGCGGCCAGAGAATAAGGTCAGGGGTGGGGTTATAAACAGGAGCGAAAGGCAAACGGAGACGAGGAGGAGGAAGAGGAGGAAGAGGCGTCAGCGCCCTGGGAATCAGACAGGGCAAGGTGCCTTCTGGGCTCACACCCCCGCCGATCCCCGGCGCGTAGCCTTGTTCAGATCTTCCTCAGCTGGGCTTGGCTTCCCACTGCCGGCTGCTACGTCGTCTTCAGAGCCTGGAGCTGTCATGCAGTGCAGAGCGATGCCAGCTCAAGCCCAGCTAGAGCCGAAGGGGGTGTGAATCGGGGGGGGGGGAGAGAACCGGGAGGGGAGCCGAATCGATGCGCACAGCTCGCTGATCGAACCAACAAGCCAATTCTTCCCTCCGGTATCTCCGGGTGTTCTCCCACCCCACCCCTCCTCCTTCCTCAGGACGGTTTACACAGGACTTGGAGCTCCAGGTCCTAAATCTACTCGCCCAGCGCCCGACTCGCTTCTTTCAGCCAAGTTTGTCAATAGACGCCTTTTTCAGGTGCAGCGGGAGGAGTTTTCGTGAGGATGCGGCGGGGCTGGCTGCAAATTTGGATGGGAAGGGAGGACCGAGAGGAAGGGGAGGGAGGCGGGAAAATAGCTCCATTGGGCAGGGTTTGCTTGGCGACTGGTGAAAATGGGATGTTGCCTTCCGCCATCTACTGGTGGCAAAGTGGCTACCCTCGCAGCAGACATCGCATTCAGTTTGCAAGAGATAGAAAGGGGGGGGGGCACCCCTGTAAGGTGTCTTACATTATATTGTTGCTGTTGTTAGTTGCGAAGTCGTGTCAGACACAACGTTCCTCCAGGCCTTCCTGTCCCCTACTATCCTCCGGAGTCCATTTTAGCACTGCTTCAGTCATCTCATTCTCTGTTGTCCCCTTCTTCTTTTGCCCTCAATCGTTCCCAGCGTTAGCCTTTTCTCCAGCCAGTTACTATATTAGGGTTAGTGAAAGCCCAATTACAGTACAGTCTTGTGGAAATATTTCATGCTGGCTTCAAATATCAGTTGGGGGACTGCCTCAGACTTTATATAAAGAGAACATCATCTTTGGGATGTGGTACAAATGATCATATAACACTGTAATGTAGAAACCTGTGCCAATATGTGGCAAACTATTGTTCAGAAGGCTGAACTTATTCCCAGGTATCACAAGTGGAAGGCTTAGATGGTCCCTTCAGACATTCCACCAACACCCAATGTTTCTCAACCTTGGCTACTTGAAGATGTCTGGACTTCAACTCCCAGAATTCCCCAGCCAGCATTCGCTGGCTGGGGAATTCTGGGAGTTGAAGTCCAGACATCTTCAAGTGGCCAAGGTTGAGAAACACTGCTTGTAGCCTCAGTGCTATGGCTTCAACTCAAACTGTCGGGCTGGCTGTCAAATATGAGACAGCAGTGTCACTGTCAAGTTCCAGGAAAGTGGAAGTGCATAAAAACGAGTGGAATTTAAAATCAATGAAAGAGGTGCCTTTGTGCTGCCTGACATCCTGGGTATTTGACACATGCATTCTGTTCTTCCTCCAGCTATGTCTGGGGCCTCTTATCTGTTTGGATTGGGGGAAGCAGCTACTGTGGATTACATGATGAGACAGGCAGAGACTATGCATCAAATCCTGATTGCACTGTATATAAAAATGAGAGTGAATGGGAAGCAAGAAAAGGAACTGGTGTGTTGAAAATTAACCTAGAGATCAATTGGAAGAAAAGGGAGTTTTGACATGATTTCTATCTTCCTTGTGAGCTTTCATCATTCTAAGGCAACAGTTGAATTCTGGGGCTGTTTCTGCTCCCAGTTGCTGGAGGGGCAAAAGGCAAGCAATTCCTGTTCTGTATGCAGAAAGGAACGCATGTATTTAATTTCTACACAACACAATCATTGTTAGAACAGATTGGGCTCCAAATGCATATATGGCCCCCAAATTGTTTTAGGGTAGCCCGGAATGTTATTTCTAGCAGCTTAAAATCAGTACTGAGGTTTTCTGACATTTTAGGCAAATTCGGAAAAACTATAATATAAAACCTAAAATAAGATTAATTCAATTACAAAAGGGAAAAATAAAGAAAAGAAAAACTCCTTTGTCCCCAACCTCAGAAAAGCCCATGGTCTTTTCTATATGTATGACATAATGGCCCAGTTAAATGCAACCTGTGGTCATGAAAATGAAGCCTGCTGCTGTCTCAAAAAGAACTTCACTTTCTCTAGAACTGATGTTAAACTTATTTTCAGATTTATTTCAGATTACCGATACCTTAAATTCAAGTTTGCATTCCTTCGAATCTTCACTTCATATAACTTAACCAAGCAATGTGAATGTACAAGTGTCAGTTGAAACCTATGGTAGCATTCTGACTTTGCTGCTAGATATTTTCTAGCGCATTTCTTTGACTTTTACTCCACCTTGGTGCAAAAGTGCACCTGCCATTCCATTATTTTGCTGTTTTAGCTTTGGGTCAAACAGGTAAAATATGGGTACCAGATCTGTTCTGAAGATTTCTAAATGGAAATCAGAGTTGTAATTTTCTGTATTTTTGGATGTCATCAAATGGCCATCATAATTTTGGTAGATCATATAGGGTAGCCCTCTAGTAAGGGCCATAGATTTAATATAATGTGTTCTGACCTAGGCTTCCCCAAAAAAGCATGAGATCCTGGTCCTGACAAAACCACTTTTATTAAACAAATGTGAATTCATCTCATTCACATTCAGCAAGGGTTGGCAAACTGTATTTCAAAAGAATATTTATGACTAAGGGCCTTATCTAACTTGGAAAGCTGCCATGTAAATATTATCCAAATGAGGTGCTGTGCAAGGAAAGACTGGGCACAGGGTCTCTGAGATTCGTGGACAGATCTTCACACTCCTGAAATGAATCTAAAGACTGAACAAACGAATTGTTTCCTGCAAAAGCTCACTCCCCTTTCGCCCCTGTTTTATTTCCTATGGGAGGAATCAATTGCCTTCCACCTGTGACTTTACTCCCAAGTCTACCCTGATTTCTGAGTTGTTCTTTTCTTCCGGCAGCTTTGTGCATGCTCACACTGGGAACAGGCTCCAGCTGTTCCTCTGCCTCAGTGCTGTCTATCTCCGTAGGCACCTGATCACTGCCATCTCTGCCTCTGATGCAGAGCCCTCGTCTGATCCTTTCCCAGCCTCCAGGACTGGCCCATGCTCCTCCCCAATCTCCTCACTGTCCAACTCTACTGCCCGCTGCACTGGCCACTGGCAGGCCACAACACAGTGTTCTCCAACCTTCCGGTTCTGCAGACCAGTGGCAGCGATGGTGGGAGCAGGGGAGAGGGGATGGTTCAATGCAAATGGTGTTTTGTTCACTCACCCACTTACCCGCCATATGCATGGCCAAGTTCCAAACAAGCCACATCCCAGTACTGGGCTGCAGTGCAGGGATTGGGAACTCTTGATGTATTATACTTAATGCTAGTTAATAAATTTGCATCCCTGTATCCAGTTCTTTTAAGAGATAACAGCAGCATGGAAAGGACAAGAGACTGGGACGGAAAATGAAGGAGCCTGCTTGTATTAGCCTGGAATATCTTTCTGATCCCACCCTTTAGTATTCACCTGACCTTCCTCTAATGCAATAGGTGGCAAAGCATAACAGATTTGATGTACCTTGAGTCTGTGGATGGATGCTGAGGGAAATGCTAAGCACAATTTAAGACTGTTTCACTCCTGGAATGGGAATGAGCTGAAGGTAATGTTGTGGGGACACAGCAAATCAAAGACATTGAAAGACATGCTTGTGCCATGGTTTGATGCCAATGGGGAAAGGTGCTTTTTCAGAATATAAAGACCCTTGTACTGTTTAAGAATGATCATTCATTTTTGAAAAAAAGGATATATTTAAAAATGCAAGAAACCTCCTGTGATAATTTTCCACAGCAAACAGATCAAAATAATCACTATATCCCTGAAACATCTTATTGTTTAAAGAATCATGATGAACATAACCATTTTTTATCCTGTGAAGTGTGAATTGTGTATGATTTACAGGAAAAAAAAATGATACTGAGGCAGAAAATATAGATTCCACACCGAGTAAACATAAAAAAAAAACAAGAACAATGTTGGAAATTATGAAGAAGGGAGCCAAAAATAAGATAGCCGGTTTCATAATCTCATTCTCTGAAAATGTTGTTTTTGGAAATCCGGTATCAATTTCAGGCTGCTTCATCTCACAAATGAATGTCATAACAAATAAAAGTTGCCAGTTTGAAAAGGGGCATGGGGTGCCTTCCCTATCAGAGAAAAGTGATGTATTTGAAGCTTTTAAGATTATAAAAATGTGGATTGAGAGGATTATAAATTATATGGAGAGAATGGATAGAGTTTTCTGTACTGTTCAAAAAAATGACAGGCTGAAATGAAGTTTATTTCTTATAATCTATCCTCTTAGCTCTCTTCTGAATCACAAGCCTACAAATAGAGGAGTGGTCAATATTAGATGGGTTTTTATTTTAAAACCATAAGGTATTCAGAGAGCATTCCTAATTTTTTAAAAAATTAAACCTGGATGTATAACTGTGAGATCAAGGCTAAACGTAACTTTTAAAAAAGAGTGAAAGCTGCAAAAGAGGCTTGCATGCCCAAAAGGCAGGGAGGACTGGTATGGCACAGCATAGCATGGCACAACATGGCACGGTATTTTATTATTGCATTGCACTGACTGCACTGCACTGCATTTAGCAATGGAATAAATAAATAAATAAATCCCTCCATCCAAGTTTAGTTTAATTTATATTAAATTAATCATTAATATCACTCTACATGTATTTAATCATTTCCTCATTTATCATATTCAATACCAATATAATTTTGTGGATGGAGTCTACCACGGAAGGCCGGTCAGGCTGCATCTGGCTCTAGCCATCATGAGTTCTTTCTTCAAATATGGTACAACTGTGAATCAATTTGGAGAAAGAAAGCCAAATAATGGATGATACCAAGGGTGTTGATGTAAAGGTTTTCTGAAGAAGTAGGACAAGTATCATTGCATTGTGGCCATACTGGAAGTGCTTCTGCTTATTTTGCTACAGACAACAATTAGTCTAGTGCCGTGATGGTGAATCTATGGCATGCATGCATGCCACAGATGGCATGCATGCATGCCTCCTCCGGATACCATCAGCTAGTCAATGTCGACTGTCGACCCCCCCGGGGGAGGGCCTTTTCTGTGGCTGCTCCGGCCCTCTGGAACGATCTCCCCGTGGAGATTTGGACCCTCACCACCCTTCAGGCTTTCCGCAAAGCCGTCAAGACCTGGCTGTTCCGGCAGGCCTGGGGCTGATGAGCTCCCAGCCCCAATTGAATTGCTGATTTTTGTATAGTTTTTAATTTGTCTTTGTATCTTGTTTTGTCTCGTTCGTTTTTGTATTGCCCCTTCCCCATGTGTTTGTTCACCACCCTGAGTCCCTCCGGGAATAGGGCGGCATACAAGTATAATAAATACAAATACAAATACAAATACACAGGTGGCACACAGAGCCATATTTGCCGGTACGGCAGCCCTCGGTAGCCCTCAGCTCCAGCATGCATGTGCGCACCATCCAGCTGATTTTCAGCCTTCCAGAGGGCCGAGGGAGGACATTTTCACCCTCCTCAGGCTCCGGAGGCTTTCCTGAAGCTTGGGGAGGGTGAAAAATGGCCCAATGGGCAAACCGGAAGTTTGTTCCTGAAATTCCAGTTGGGCCATTGGGCCATTTTTTGCCCTCCCCGGGCTTCAGGAAAGCCTCCAGAGTCTAGAGAGGGCAAAAAACAGGCCCAATGGGTCAACTGGAAGTTCATTTCCAAACTTCTGGTTGGCCCATTGGGCCTGTTTTTCACCCTTCCCAGGCTCCAGAGACTTTTGTAAAGTCTAGGGAGGGCGAAAATGGCCACCCCCAGCTGGGAGAGGCCATTTTCACCCTCCCCAGGCTGCAGAAAAATCTAGGGAGCCTGGGGAGAGCGAAAATTCCCCTCCCCTGGTGCACGGAGGTCGCTTGTGCATTTGTAGGTGGATGGGCACACACATGTGATAGCGCACGCAGACAGTTTTGTCACACTTTTAGAAAAAGATTAGCCATCACTGGGCTAGTGTGTAAAACAAGACAGGATTTCTGAAAACAGGATCCTGGCATGTAGCCTCAATATATTTCTTCCAAGCTTTTCTGGACTTTTTAGGTGAGCAATTGTTTATAACTAATAGACTGACGTCAAGGAAATCAATCTGAAGATAAAGAGGAAATCTACTATTTGTATCAGGAAATGATCAAGACATTATGCAGCTATAATCCAGTATATATTTTGCTAGTGGATTATTATTGCAGACTGTTCTAGTTGAAGGATTCTGGGATTGCAGATTAGGAACTACTCAAACTGTTATTTTTGCTTTCCTTTGTTAGACTAAGTTAGGTATTTTTTTCAGTAGAATGGTGCACAAGGAGTTGGCAAAGTGACCACAGATGCATTATGGCACTCCTCCTATTCAAAATTTTCCTAATAAAATATCTTTTTAGCCTCTTCCAAGCTGATGTCTGCCAGCTTGCTAGGGATATAGTATTCAAAATCCTCAGCATCCCTAGAATTATAGATTTGGAAGGAATCATAGAGACCTATGATTATACCCCTTTGAAAGTGTGGTTTGGATGGCAGAATGGAGGGGATGAAATTGACAGGCTAACCGCAATCAGAGTCACCATTAATGGTTCTATATCAAATTGAAAAGCAATAACATATGGGAAGAATCTGCTGTGAGACTAGTATTATTTAACATTCAGTGACCTAGAAATATGGATTGATCAGCTACTTACCAAATGTGTGGATGAGATAAAATTGGGAAATCTGGACAATACCCTTGATTATGGCAGAATGTGATTACAAACTAATTCTGACAGGTTGGAAAAGTAGCTGAGAAGAACAAGATGTCTTTCAACACAGGAAAACATCACAGAGGAAATACAAGGTACACATATAAGGAGGATTCATAGCTTGGAAATACCACATCAGAGAAGGATCTTAGTGAGGTCACTGCAGTGGTAGGTTCCAGATCCCATTGCAACCAGTACGGTGCAACAGGGCCAGGCGCCCACCACATGAACGTGCATAGCACACGCGCAGCGTGTGGATGCGTACTTACTGCCCGTGATGCTCCACAATGCCTCCATGATGCTCCAGCTGCTCGCCGGAGCATCACGCAGGCATCGTACGATCCGAAAACCTCAAATACCGGTAAGGTACGCGGGCGGGCAGGTTGAGCCTCCAGAGCACCGTACCAAAATGGTATCTGGGGCGTATTGGTCGTAACCCAACACTGGGTCACTGCTAACCAGCTGAACACAAACCAGCAATGTGTGACAGCTGCCAGAAAAGCTAATGCCATTGTGGACTGCATTAGAAGTAAGAAAGATGGTTGTTATTCCCCTCTACTCTGCATTTGTGAGATGCATTTGGATTATTGTATGCCGTTCTGGACATCACAAGGATATTGACAAGTTAGAACAGGTTCAGAATAGAGTGACAAAAAAGGATACAGAGAATTGAGGATACCCCTTATAAAGAATGACTGAAAAAGGAAGACATAATATGTCTTATGACATACATAAAATACGTAGGAAATATTGCATATACTTTTTCCATTGACTGAAACATGGATTAATCATAATAGACAGCTTTTAAGAAAATGTGCTAGTCTGAAAAAATTCAGTGAGGGGGGGGGGGTTACCACTGACTAGTACAACTCTCCTTTTAACTATTCCTGACAGAAAACTCTGAACAACTGTGGGACAGTTCACCTACAGTAGTTGCTGGTTCACCATCTCTTGAGGTTTTTAAGAAGAGGCTGGCTCTATTTTCTTGCCTTGTATTTTCGTCTGTTGTCAAAGGTCAAATGGCAAACTCCTTCATGCCATGGGCCCTGTTTTTCTGCTTATCTCACTCTGTAAAGCAGTGTTTTTCAAATTTTGCAACTTTAGGGTACATGGACTTCAGCTCCCAGAATTCCTCACTCAGCTACACATGTTAAACTTGCCAAAAAATATGGGGTGGGGGTGGGAACAGGGCTATAAACTATCACATACATTGTGCTGCATGCAAGTAGACACATACATACCATGCTATAATTTGTGCTGGAATAAAAATGAAAGATAACATTTGACCTAAAACATCGATGTAGTAGAATATATAAGGCTTTGCACCTTATAGTGTACCATTTGTCTCATAACAAGGCAGACACTTAAGGTATGTTTTTAAGGGAAAAATAATTGTAAAGAAGCTATTAAAAATAATTTCAGTATTTATGATGTTTTAGGTTAGATACATTGGGCAAAGTTTAGGACTATACTCTAAACTCCATATATTATTTTTATTGATTTTTCCTTTTTGTTTTCTCTTTTTTTAATTTGTTGCATTTTCTCCCTTCCTATTTTTTTTTCTTTCTTTTCCCTTTACTTGATTACATCTTCTGTTTCTGGAACAATAAAAATAATGGTAATGCCAATATTAATATTTTATATAAATAAAATATATATAACTAGAGTTTTATAGAGACTTCTCATTATTTTTTAAGATCATCTAACAAATGTAGTTATGGAATTATTAAATAATGATTTTTCTAATAATTGTAAACTCCTTGTTTATTTATTTTCATCTATCATACTGTACTGTATCTTTTTTTCCCTTTGAGATAGTTACAGCATCTGATCCTTTAAATGTCTTAAAAAATAAGTTAAAGCAAAATAAAATAAAGAAGCCAAAGGAAAGCAAGCAAGCAAAACCAGATGTTTTCAGTCTGTCATCATTAAGATAATCATCAAAATAATAGTTTATCCATATAGCCTCACAGTAAAATTTTGTTGACACGCAAATACTTTAAAGAGAAACTTACACCAAACTGCTAGAGAAAACTGTTCCTTTGGAAACCATATAACCAATTCATGAGTTCCATTTAAGAGAAATTATGATAGTTTTGCTTTGCTAATTATAAGGGATACGGGCTGCACTAAATCTACAACAAATTCTCAGAGCAATACTGTGTTCAAAAGAATTTAGTCTTCTGATAATAGGAAGAACAGGGCACTGCAGGCATCTTGTCAACAAAGTGAATAAGAGAAAGAAGGCTGAAAGACAGATGCTGAAAACAGCTTCAGCATCCTGGAACAACCAATTCTCTTGACAAAAAAAGGAGAATGTGAGGACACTAGGAAATTAAAATGATTAAAACCTGATTTGAAATATGCCTCCCCAAAACTAAGTGAGCCCATGGGCTAGTCAAAGAAAATTTCTATGGGCTAGGAACCCATAGATTTCACTGAATTCAACAAGACCTACCTCTATATAATTATGTGTGAGATTGCGATGTTAGGTAAAGTAGGATTTTAGCTACAGGTAAGCTTAGGATACAAGCTCAAAGGTCTACATTAAATTACAATCTATGAGAGTATCAAATTGAAAATGAGGATTAGTTCTTACAAAAACTGATTACATTACCAATAAATAGCTTGTAAGGAGGACTGTAGAACTTAAAGTTCTAATTCTTTCTGCTCGAAACTTTACCTTCAAATGGTAAATTGTTAATACAGTTAATATGTATCAATAAATAATCAAGTGTTATGATGGCACGTAAAAATAATTATACATTGTTGGCATTTCCAGACATTACATACCAAGTAAAAATGCAATGAAGATTTCAATATCAAATACTTTAGCTACTTTTTATTATATAGCAAATACTTTGATGAATGTTGTAGTGTTTCTTCTTTCATCTCTTCCTTTCATTTAACATTCAGCTTTGATTGAAAAAATCAAGTAATTGTATTATGTAATACTGATAATCTAAACTGTAATATATCTATATATCTCTGTCTCTCTGTCTGTCTCTGTCTGTCTGTCTGTCTGTCTCTCTCTCTCTCTCTGATGTTTTCGCCTGAAGATGGCAAGTGAGACCTCACCGAAACATTGCCAAGACAATCTCAATCTTACACGGGAAAAGACCCGAATACAACAAGACCAGCATACCTACACCCGTGAAAATCTACGAAAACATATATATTAACACAGTAAGAAAAAAAGAAAAAACTTCCTCCCTTTTCCAGCACCTTAAAGCTACAGGATATGAAATTAATTTTGAAGGAACCAAATTAATCTCCAAAACTGAACACTTCAACAAGAGAATAATTATGGAAGCTATTGAAATAGAGAAACACCTCCACAACATGAATAAACGATACCTCCCGCCTACCAGACATCTGGAAACCAACCCTGGTAAACAAACAAGCCCCACCCATCACCCAGGCTGTTACAACACAAAACAACAATGGACACACAGCCAGCACCAATCAGCATCAATCTACCAATCATGATACAGCCACGCAGCCAATCAATCCACTTACTGAAACAACACAAGTACTCCACACACTCACCCACCAAGATTTATAGAAAGATGGCATCTCCGACCACACTTTAAGCCAAAAACACCAGCCTGAGGATGGCGAGTGAGACCTCGCCGAAACATTGTCAAGACAATCTCAATCTTACACGGGAAAAGACTATATATTATATTATATTATAATCAATCATCATCATCTATATATCATTCTTTCCTTTCAGTACATGGAGGTATCTAAATAACAGACTATCAGGAGTTTCATTAAAGCATACAAATATCATTGCATTGAAATAACATGAAATATTAAGATTTATAACCTTAACATTAAAAAATATTGGCAGAAAAGCGAGACATCCATTTAACAAAGAAGTATTTTACCATCTCTTTAATATGCTATTTTGGATTTTTAATGGCATTGTTCCTGGCATCTTAAAAGAGAAAACGTATATGTGTCATCCCTTCAAGATAGTTCAAAGAAAGAAGCACAGACCAAGAATACTAATACTACCTTTATTGTATGGTTATAGTAACAGAATCTTGCATGTCTGAAAGACCTCTCACTCTTTACTTTTAATTTCCAGAAAACACCTGACATTCTTCCCATGTTCTTTTTCCTTGTGTAGACTGAGAAGCAAGGATTGTTTAAGCTGTAGCTGTTCCGCCTATCTCCCAAGGTTATTATTACATACCATGAAACTAGTTATATGCTCAGGAAAACGGTGGCCCCCCTTTCATACAAATGTTATAAGCTGTTGCTTAGTTGCGAATTTAGCTTGTTTTTTTAGTAGTGAAAATTTCCACAATGAAACCAATAGAAGAAAATCTAGTTGCGCCCATAGGACTCACTCCACCTATAATCCTATATCCACATCTTCTTCTTATGCAGATCATGCTCCTTTTTCATTCCCACATATGCATCCTGTTAGTCAATTCATTTGAAATGAATAGTGCCAATGATAGATATATTTGGATGGTTTTTATATAGCCTTTTTACCAGGGCAGTGGGATTTAAAGGACTTCATATGTTCCAAGTGATGATTGCTGTCTGGCATTTTCAGCTGAGTTGATAATTGCAAAGTGCTAAAACAGAAAATAAATATAATGTGCAGTAATATGATGATCAACAATCATAAGCATTGATTAAAATTTTGCATGGCTGCACAAAATGGAAGAAATATCCCTGGGTATAAATATTTGGATGTGATCTGAAAGGGAGAGTGGTGCTGCAGTAGACGCATGTTCATCCCTAAGTTAAAACCATCATTTACAATTCTGAAGCTAGAATGTGAGGGCTCAACAAAAAAATTAAAAAGGAATGTAATTTATATGAGCTATATAATCAATATGCCTATGAAGTATAGAAAAAAAACTCTGGATGCTTAGGAAGCTTCCATCTAACCTAAGTGAAAAGTGACCTGTATGGAAAATGAAATATCTATATAATTACATGGAGGCTCAGCACATATTATTAATATGCAATACAGCTAGTCCTCCATCTACAACAGGTCATTGAGTGATCATTCAAAGTTACGGCAGTGAAAAAAAGTGACTTAATGACCGTTTTTCACACTTATGACTGCTGCAGCATCCCCATGGTCATGTGATCAATATTCAGACACTTGGCAACAAACTCATATTTATGACAGTTGCGGTGTCCTAGAGTCATATGATCATCTTCCGAGACCTTCTGACAAGCAAAGTCAATGGGGAAACACATTCACATAACAGTCGTGTTATTAACTCAACCACAACGGTGATTCATTTCACAACTGTAGCAAGAAAAGTCATAAAATGAGGCAAAACATTTAGCAACATATATTTGGGGCTCCGTTGTGGTCATAAGTCGAGAACTACTTGTATACAAGAAAGTCAGAAAAGCTAAAGCATAAAAGAAGAAAGGAAGGCAATTTTTGAAGGCATCTTTTTTGCATGCCATTGAACATAGTGTAACTTGACTTGTGCAGAGCATGAAATTTCACATCAGATTCTAAGCAGAGAGACTGATAAAGTAAGAGATGAGCTATGCTTTAATTAATTGGATACAGAGCTGGTTAAACAATCACAAAAACTTACGAGGAACCATTAGAGGCTTTTTGTACGTTTAACCTGGAGAAAACAAAACCATGGAGGGACATGATCGAGGCACCACTCAAATATCTGAAAGATTGTCCTGAAGAAAATGGGGCAGAACTGTTTAGAGCATAGCTCATCTCTTACTTTATCAATCTCTCTGCTAGAATCTGATGTGAGACTTCATGCTCTGCAGAAGTCAAGTTACAGCTGCTCCACATGACAGGAGAAGAAACACTATTACATTTCTAATATTCAACATGCTTTACCTGGTTTCTGAATTAACCTATTTTCTGGCTTCATATCACTAAGCCATAAGAAAACCTATTGGTCCTGACTTCATATAACAAACTAGCCACCAAAATTTAGAAAAACCATGTTCATCATAATATACGTACATGCATATATTATTTTTCCCAATTAAATATGCTGAATGAGCACCAGCCAGAATGCAACCAAAAGCTGTGTTTCCATATTGTAGGTTTCTTAAATCTATGGTTTCTCATCAAACCACAAATTTATACAAAACAGGAGGCCATGAACCATCGTTTATAATTCACATGGCTTAACTTAAAAGAGTTATAAGTGAACACAATAGACACCAATGTTATACATTAAGGTTGATGTGCAAACCTAAACTACAGAAGAAGGTTTGGCATGGCTAACATGGCAAAATTCATGACTCCATGGACAAGCTTTAAGCCCAACACCCATGTTCCATCTCAAGGGCAAGCAAACTTTCTTTTCTCTTGAAGTTCATATATCTTTAGAGTAATCCTATAAGGCACTTACTTACACAGTAAAATAGGCCGAATCCATCAGTTGAGCTAAGAGCAGATGCAAACACATTCTCTTTGTTGTCTTCTTTTTTTCCTCTTTGAGACATCTTTCTTTTCCTTGTCTTCATTGTCTTTTCAACACCTCTTTTCTCTCTCCTAAGCAGCAGGCTGTGGAGAAGAAAGAAACAGCTTTTCTCTAGACAGCTGACCTGATCTCTTGAAGAAAGCACATATTTGTGGTTAGGCTTAGGGTTGACTAAGGCAGCAGGTTACCTATCCTTTTTCTATCTGATCCACTACTATAGATTTTGTAAGATATAAAAGCCAGTGTACATTATACACCTTTGTAAAGAAAGCTGTCTCAATGACAAAATACAAGCTATTGATCTAAATGGAATTCTGACGGTAAGCTCTTGACTGTCACACAAAATGCTTTCTTTGAAAATAGTAGTGACACTTTGTTTCTTGTAGACACTGCTCACAGTACATCATTGGGCAGCTATTATTTTCCTCTTAGTAGCAAATTTCTTTGTGGAAAGAAAAGAAAGTGACAAAACAAATGACAAAGTAGGCAAAATAACTTGCATTTATCAGTAAGCTGATAAATACAAGTTGATTATGATAGCATCTTTTCTAAAAAAAAATTGTGAATAATGTAAAGCATCTGCACAATGGAAGTAGCATTCAAAAACATCCCTGCTTTATGCCTATGGAAGACAGAAAACTTTTTTTTTGACAGGGATCTATTTCTAAAGAGAATGCAGTGAATTGCAAAATCCTGTTGGTTGAGGTATCGAAATCTGACAAGGCAGGAAGCTGTGGGAATGATTAAATCCTATTTCTAGATTGAACCCGCATTGTGAAATCTTCTTATTTCAAAAGGCTCCTTAACTCTGGGCTGTTATTTGCAAAGATAGTAGTAAAGAACACATAGATGTGCTGTCCTAACCCAGTTTTGGCAATCTCTGATATATTCTTTTCTTTATTAATTGATGGAGGTTATCACAAGTTCCATTTTCCTCTTATATTTCTTACATTGTATTTTTCAGGAAACTGAGAATTAAAGTGGTTCCTGGTAGATTTCAGATAAGTTTCATTTCAGGATATTAGAGGATTATTTCCCTAACTTAATTTATAATGATAAGTTAATAATACTTGTTTACTTTTGGTTATGGAATAGAACTGTTACAAAAAATTTGGTCGTATAATTTTGGATGTATAGGGTGTTGTGCACATCCTCTCACTGTAGTTTATTGTTTAGCAGGATAGGCGAATTAACCAACTCTTTTAAAAAATCATTTTTTTTCTCTACAATGTGTGATCCTAACTAGTAAAGGATTCTAACATACAATTACTTTTAGATCAAAGATACCTAACCTCTGCAAGTTAGGCCTGAATTTCTAAAATAGGATTTGAACACACTCGATAGCTAGAAGTTTAACTACTTGGAGGAATGAACATTATCTCAAGTGGATACAACCATGCCATACTGTATGTATGGGTGAGCTCAGGGATGTGTTTGCATTTTGGGAAGAAGGAGTTAGGAGTTCTTGATGGTTTTTTAAAAATTAAATCTCCCTTTTAATGGCTTATTTTTAGGTGGATTTAGGGGCTTTTCAAAAACTTGTGTGCTACAATTTATCTGAAATAATGAGATAATGGGTACAACTATTTCCTATTTGAAATGGCAGAATTGAAATGAGTGAGCATTTGTTTTTTTGTTTTTTTACAGATATCAAGTAGAGATGAAGGTAGAGAACAAATGAGACATTAGAAAAGTCTCACTTGTGAAATCTAGACAGGGAGCAGTGATTTCCAACAAAAGCAAGAGCGTAATTTGTCACAATGACCAAATATGATGAACTGCTGTGTAGAATTCTTTTATCGGTATAAAAATGAGGATGTTTCTGGGGTCTTTTTCTCCAATTTCCAACTGTCAGGTCCCTGCATCTTTTAAACTTTATTCTGTTTTTCAGACAGTCTCTGTTCCATTGTATACTGAGATCAGAAAGTGTCCTGTGTTGACTTTTCTTTATTATATTTCCTGGTGCTCAGACACAGTGATTTTGTCTGTCCCAAATTTGCAGGGAATAAAAAGATTTGGCATAAGTGACTGCTGCCATCTACTGACTGTAGAGATATTGGGGATTTTTTCCCCCCATCCATCCTCTTAGTAAATATGTTTTTGTGCTAGCCAGGAAGAAGGAAGGCAAAAAGAAATAATAACTTTTACTAAGTCAAGATGATATTACCGTAGCTCTTCCCTTGAGTTTGAATGTCATATCAATGTCACTCATTTTGTACACTTTTACATGCAATTTTTCCTCTCTGAAAGCTGGATTTACATCCATGGATTTGATCATTCACATGATCACTCTTGATTGTATGGGGACTGATTTTCCAGTGAAAATGGAAACAACAGCAATTATGAATGAAGTGTTAGCTATACAACTGAAGATTACCATGGAAATAAACTGTTTATTATTCATTTCAGCTGCCGCATGGAACAAATAGATGTTCTGTGCCACTAAAGACCTTGAATTTAGGTTTCTAAACAAAGTGATTTAGCCAGTGCCCTTCTTCCTCTGAAATCTGACCTCAGTGTGCGATAATCTTGTATTTTAGATGAAAGGTATCAAATGGTGCTATAGAATTTTAGCCCAGGTTGATTTGTACCTTGAAATAACAAGCTCTGGGACATAGGCTGATATTGTTATAGAGAACAAAATTGCCAGGAATTCACATCTGAGTAGCTTTTCAATCAGAACATCTCAAGATAAAAAGTTTCTTCCCACCTCCCACATCATTTATTGCATATTTTTATTCATAATCTTTGCTGTTCTTTGTTCCAAAGGAAATGATGTGCTGAAGGCAAGGCTGCTCTGAACTTCCTGCCACTCAGAAAAGAAGAAGCAAGGCAAATAATAATTGCTTTATTAGCTCTCTCCACACAAGAGTTTGTAGAGAACTTTAACCTATTTTTTAAAATTTATAAACCTTTTAAAATGCTTGTAACAATAATTTCCTCAAACTCTACCCTCAGAATGGGCAGCTGGCAACACTCCTCCCACAAATGTTCTTTGAAATGCCTGGTTCATACTTTGCCAAAAATTGAGAAGTGAAATTGAAAGTGTTTGCCTCTTCTTGCTCATTCGCTGGGCAAAGAAGAAAACAAGTTGCAAAGGGTCTTTAGTTTGTGCTCCTCCAAGTTTCCCAGAACTGCCCCCACTTCCAAGTTGCGTATCTTGCCTATTGTATAACAATGGGCCTTTTGAGCGCTTGCCAACAGATCTCAGAAAGGAGACTGCGGTGACAGATTATTAAGTGATTTTAATGAGGTTTGTTAGTGCTCTGTGCTTTATCAGAATTCCTGTTGAGGTTTCTGAAGGGCGGAATTGCCTGTTAATCGAGATAAAAAGTTGTAAACCAATTGGTTTCCTGAATTTAATAGACATTTACAATCTGCTTATTTTATTCTTTTAGAGCTGAGAAGAATTAGTTTTTTCCTCTATGCTGTAAGCGCGAGTACAATCCTAGGTAGTTTAGGCTATTTTTTCCAATGTATGAGAGAAAACTTTTTCCAACACATGAGAGAGAACTTTTGAACTTGAAAGCAATGAAGAACTCTTGAAAAACTCAATTAGTTGTATGGACAGATAAACTTACTATTGGAAATAAATGCAAGGCACTGCTTCAAGTAAGTAAAAGACAACTACTTTTAAGAATATATCCTTTTGAACATTAATGCACATTTTATATTATTTGCTTTATTCTTTATGTTATTGCATTATTATGTTATTATTATCCCCTTTTTCTTTCTTTATGTTAACAGTAACCTTAAAACTAGCTGCTGTGTCTTAGCTGTTTCCAAGACTAATTGAAAGAGACAAGAATGTCATATGGGTGTTTAAGAATTTTCTTTTTAAACATAAGTTCTTCAGATATTAAAAAAAAAACTAAAAGTATGTTACATGTAGATTTCAAAAAATGAGATGCTAGATTTAATTTTAAGCAATATGTTTCTCATATTATGAAAAATTAAGACATACGGTAAATGCTTATTGATTTTATTCAAACTTCTGTTTCATTTCCCACTTTGATTTTTACAGATGTTAGATGGGACTAACATCTTAGAAGCATGCTGCTTAAGTAAATGGGTTTTGTCCAGAAGCTCTATTTTGCCCTCTTTGCAATCTATACTTGTAAACCAAAACATGTCATATTTTTTCACGCTAACTTCAGCTTTGAACAGATCAGGTTAAAAATTGAATGTTTCATTTAATTCATATTTGAATGTAATTAATTGTTGTTAATAGCAGAGCTGAAGCCTGAAACTACAAAAGTTATGGAGATGGCTTACGAAGCAGAGGGGCACAAATGGAAGCCTGTCACTTCTCTAATCGGATCTTTCCCCTCCCATGCTTTCTGCCCTAGTTCCAGAGTGTAACTATTCTCCAATATAAAAAGAATTGTTATGGGTATCTCTTCTTAAAATCTTCTTAAGTTTACTCTTTCCCAGAACAAAGCATTTAAATAAACTGGGTTAAGGAATAAATGCTTTTCCTCTTCATAGAATAACAACAGGTCTGGAGTAACAGGGACTAAACAATTTGAATAAATACAAGAAAGTAAATACTTGTGGAACAAGATAGCTATGGAGAACCAGTTTGGTGTAGTGGCTAAGACAATAGCCTAGAAACTGGGAGCCCGTGTATCAGTGGTGGGTTTCAAAAATTGTTCAAACCTACTCTGTGGGTGTGGCCTTCTTTGTGGGAGTGGCTTGCTGCCCATGTGACCGGATGGGAGTGGCTTGCCACACATGTGACCGGATATGAAGATGTCGACGACACTTGTCAGAACCACCTTAAATTTACCTCACACACAGCACTGGCATGCATAAGAATATGATGTAAACTTGTTTTTTAAAAGGCATCTTAGGTTTGCGTTAAAACAACTTCAACACATGCAATGTTCTGATTGCACCACAAACGCAGTAGTCATCCTTACCTTTCACAGAGGCACTGAGTTTTATAAATATGAGCATGATAGTGTAGAATAATTATATCCAAGGACCAGTGGTGGGTTTCAAAAATTTTTGGAACCTCTTCTGTAGGTGTGGCCTGTTTCCCGGGTCCACTGGTGGAATCTCTTCTAACCGGTTCGGTAGATTTGATGAACCGGTTCTACCGAATAGGTGCGAACTGGTAGGAACCCACCTCTGCTGTGAATTCTAATCCCATCTAAAATACAAAGCCAGCTGGTGACGTGGGCCAGTCACTTTCTTTCAACCCTAAAAGCAGGCAATAGCAAACTACTTCCCAAAATGACTCAAGATTCAGAAGGATTTTGACAGATTTGAGCATTGGGCCCTAGCTAACAAGAAGCAGCACAGTGATGAGAGAATTACGGTCCTGCATTTAAAGTGGAAAAAAATTCAAACGTACAAGTATAGAATAAGTAGTACATAGCTCAATAGTAATAACTGTGAGTGAGATCTAGGTATCCTAGTAGACCACCACTTAAGTATGAGCCAGCAGTGTGCTTGCAGCTGCCAAAAAAAAAGCCAACCCAGTCCTGGGCTGCATCAGCAGAGGGATAGCATCAAGGTCACAAAAGGTGATAGTACCAATTTATGCTGCACTAGTGAAGCCACACTTGGAATATTGCATCCAGTTCTGTTCACCATGATACAAAAAAATGCCAGGACTCTATGAAGAGTGCAGAGAAGAGCAACTAAGGTGACAAAGGATCTACAGGATAAATCATATGAAGAATGGTTAAGGCAGTGGTCTCCAACCTTGGCAACTTTAAGACCTGTGGACTTCAACTCCCAGAGTTCCTCAGAAAGCTTTACTGGCTGAGGAACTCTGGAAGTTGAAGTCCACAAGTCTTAAAGTTGCCAAGGTTGGAGACCACTGGGTTAAGGGAACAAGGTATTCTAGTCTAACAAAGAGAAGAATTAGGGATGACATGATAGCTGTGTTCTGGCACACGAGGGGCTGCCACAGAGAAGTGTGGGGTCAACTTATTTTCCAAAGCTCCTGAGGACAGAACAAGAAGCAATGATTGGACAAGAAACCTGGAAGTAAGGAGAAACCTTCTGACAGTGGAAAACAATTACGGTAACTAGTGGAATAGCTTGCATTCCAGATTTGTGGGCGCATCATCGCTGGAAATATTCAAGAATGGATCGGACACCCATTTGTCTGAGATGGTGTAAGGTAGTGATGGCTAGCCTTTTTGTCATCGCGTGCCGATAGTGTGTGGGAGTTCAACAGCGCCTGCCTGCACCCATAATGAAATGCACGCATAACACCCCTCCCATTCTCCTACGTATGCACACATGATCCCCAGTCCCCCACACATGCACTCTGCCCCTCCCCCCGTGCGGCAGAGACCAGAAAATCAGTTGGCCAGCGGGAGGCACATGAATATGTGTAGTGGAGCAGAGCTGAGGCGATGGCTCACATGCCCACACAGAGGGCTCTGCGTGCCACCTGTGGCACGTGTGCCATAGGTTCGCCATCACAGGTATGGCAGCCATGGGCAGGAAGTTGAACAAGAAGATCTCCAAGGTCCCTTCCAGCCCTACGATTCTATGATTCTATAATCATTCATCAATAAATTAAGGAATAGAAGCAGAAAACATGAGCAAAAGTTTAACCATTGAACAAAAGCAATTCCTATGCTTCTCCCAATGTTTTTTCCTGCAACTTTACTCTCCTGAGTTGCAGTCTGGTCAAGAAATCCACTTCTCGTTCATGCCAGTCTCAGACCTGACTAGGAAGGAAGAAACTTCCAGGGGCACTTTTAGCATGAAACCCACACAGGCATGTAAGTAGAGCTCGCTGCAAGGCAAATATTTAAGATGCTTTTTTCCTGTGGTAAGAAAGACCACCTCACTTCCATTGCTCAAAGTTACGTAATTGTTTCATTTTCTTATTCCATTGCCCAAATACAGGCTGCCCTGTTCCAGTTTAGCATTGCCAACTCTTGTTACAAGTATTCTCTTTACACACTTCCCTCAGTTCTCCAAATGCTAAGTACAATCTTCGCCTTGGTATTTAGAACTGATGTTGAAGTTCAGTAGTATTTATGCTTTGCATGCAGAAGCTTCCAGGTTCAATCTCTGACATCTCCAGGTAGGAATGGAAAAAATGCTGCCTGAAGATACCTTGTTGGTGCAATGGTTTCAACATGAGATAAATTTTACGTTCCATCAAGTAGCATTGGAGCTACAAAGAAAACAGTACCACAGCACTCTGGATAAATGTAAATAGAGCACCCTCCACTCAAATAGAGCAAAGAACATAATCCTAGTATAATTAGAAACAATTTAGCATCATGGAACATAATGATCCTGAGTTCCCACTTCTATCATAATGGCATGAATAACTTGGTGTTCAATGTCTTTTAGAGCAGCGGCTCCTAACCTTTCCAGCTTGGCGGCCCAGCCCGATGCGGGCTGGCCTAGAGTGGCAAGTGCGCACATACATGGACAACTCCATTTGTGTGAGCAAGGGGTGCATGTGTCCTCCCCTTGTGCAAATTGACCTTTGCACACGAGCAGAGAGTGTTTGTGGTCGTGTCTAAAGCTTCACTCGTGTGAGTGGAGGACACTTGAGTGGAGGGTGCTTGTGCTCGTGCACAAAGCTCCATTTGAGCAAATGGAGCTTTGCGCATGAGCACAAGCGCTCTCTGCTCACACGAGTGGAGCTTTGTGCACAAGCATTTGCCCATCTCTCCTGTGGTCTGGTTTCAAACAAGTCATGGCCCGGTAGTGGGTCATGGTCCAGGGGTTGAGAACCCCTGTTTTAGAAATTTACTTCTTACAGAGGGGATCTTAAGAAGTGAAATCCAGTCTCCCAAAGACTACCACCAGTTATCTGAGGCTTCCAGTCTCCCCGGCATAGTCATCTGGATTATAGCCAAGTCTTTTCTTAAGAAAGGCCTGTAACATCCTCCTATGCAGTTTGATGCTTGCACTCTACCTGCATCCAACGGCCATTGATTATCCTGCATTATTTATGGACTTCAAGGTACAGTACTTAGCACTATTGAAGATGGAAGATAGCGGATATTTCTAGCGAGGCTTAAGAGCAGAACAAAATAGGCCATGAGTGAAAATAGCAACTACAAAGGTGAAGAGCAAATGAAGGTGAGTCCAACTGACCACCACTTGGTAGATGCCATCTGAGCAATGAGAAATCAAACTGTCGGAAGCAGTTCCCTGTCTTCCAGATGCCCTTTCCTTTAGAGAGGTAGGAGGAGGATTTCTAATCTGGAGAAATGCCATATTGACCTGTTGTGCCATCTATGGAATGAAGACCAGGCTGGAGAAACTAGCGCTGAAATAACTGGAACCCATCCAATTGCCAGAAGGAAGGGAATGGGCATTCAGGCTCCACTGAAGGCAAGGTTGTATGGGGTTTTATTCCCTCTGTGCTTGCAAGGGTATTGTGTGCTGCGATCCTTTGAGGAAGAAGTGCAACTTTTGGCAAATGTTTTTGGGTTTCCAATGAAGACAAACTGCAACATTGGAGCTACCGGTTCTGCAATTGAATTCTGAGAATAAGAATCTGACATTTGAGATGCATGACCACATCTGCATGGTGATAATGAGTGATATCTAGGCATGATTCTATTTTGGAAGTCAATATGCTGAAACCAGATATATATATTAGGCTCTTCTGAAAAATTAAATTAAAACTAGACCATCATTTCATATTTCAGGGAAAAATCAGGAAAATTCAAGGTAAGATTCCAAAACATTTTGAAAGCAGGTGCTATGATTATTTTGAAATCCTGCCACACAAGAAGAGGAATAAGAATGAATAAGATGGGTGCATGAATAGGAGAAGTTGTGAGCTTTCCTCTTGAAGCTTTGTTTACTCAGGTAAATAGACAAAAAATTGGCAAGTGTTTGGAACCATTGTGGTTACTAAAGCTTCACTCACTGCATTTGATAACAAAGTCTCCTAATTCATAGAGCTAAATGATACATCTCATGTCTTTTTATCTTGCAATTTCAGTGCATCATGGGCTTTTGCCTTGCATAGACTTTGAATTACAATGTCTATGCTTTAGGAATCTCTCTGTGAATATATGTGTATGTACAGGATTCTATTAATGTTACTTTAAGGATGAGTGCATGATTTCATTTCATTGCAACTGGTTATTTTAAGCAAAACCTTTTTCAAGTCAAACTCAATTCTTGGTGATCTATAGGGATATCTATGTATAGTTTTTTTTAGCATGACAGAACAGTTGCCTTCATCCAGTTTTCCCAATATAGTTTGTATCCTGTTAGTTTCTGATGGCTTCTTGTCTAAATGCTAATCAAGCTTAGCTTTTAGAGAGCGATACAAGATTTTAACTCTTTCCCTGCTGTCATCTTTAATGCAAACTGTATGGAAAATTCCAAGGAGATATTTATTTCTGAATTTCCTCCTAGTGGTGTGGAGGAATTAAACATGATCAGTCAATTCCAGTTATTTCTTCTTTCCATTGGGAAAACTCCATATTTATCTATATTCCCTTATCCACACGTGCTACAAAATATCTATACAGAATTGGACTGGATTGGATTAATATTTTTTAAAAAGCTGACCTAAGTTTCTATTAACTTTTCCTTTTTTTCTATTTTTTTAATTTTTAATTTTGTTTATACAATCATATCATCTTTGCAGCACATTTTACATCTTTTACATATCTGCTGTATTTGTCTGTAAATCTACAGACTTTTCCTAAGCCACTTAATGTACATATTTAATCTGGGTTGTTAACTAAGTACCCAATATACTTTGTGGGGAAAAAAAATTGGACTCAACCAGTAGAATGTTTCCTGTTTCGTGGAACCTGGAAAATGCTTCCATGTCTATTTGGGTAGAAGTTATATCTCTTACCGTATTTCTCTGAAAATAAGACCTAACCAGAAAATAAGCCCTAGCTTTTGTATAGTGTGCTCCTAATATAAGCTCTACCCCCCAAAAAAAGTGGTTAAGGTCATCATCAGCCAGGTAGGGGTGTATGTGTGGGTGTGGGCATAGCCAGAAACAGAGGTGTGAGGGTGTGGGAGCTGACAGTGTCTGGGAGGTATGTGATCTGGATGCACTGCATGAGCCACAGGAAAGCTGAGACAGTGGTCTGGAGCAGGCAGATGGCCACAGGAGGCTCATCTTTGCATCTCTCGGCTTGCTCGTGGCCCATGCATTGCTTTGGGATTGCCTACCTTCTGCCCTGTGCATCTGCCTCTGTCTGCTGCCAGTGCGGCCACATGAAGATGAGCCTCCTGTTGCCAACTGCCCACTCTGGCCCCCCAATTCTCAGCTTTCTCAGATGTCTCCCCCCCCCTGCGCCTCTGCTTTTGTCTGCTGCTTGTACAGGTAATCAACTGATCTGCATTGTGTGGGCTATGCAGCCCCCGAGTACACCAATCAAGGGGCCATCAGGCTGTAGGTGCTGCCGGAAACCATCCACCATGCACCACCTCTTGTGCGCATGCTGGGGGTGGATGCCTGGCTGGGCTGATCACCCTGATAGTGTGATTCCCCCAAAATAAGCCTCAATGCTTATTTTGGAGTCCCCCAAAAATATAAGACCAGGTCTTATTTTCAGGGAAACACAGTGGCACTTTGGAAAGACCATGCAGTGCAATCGTCCTAAATTTCTTGTGCTTAGAAGTAATTTTAACTTAGTCTAAATTTTCTCTTTGTTCTATGAAGGGGGCTTCCAGGCTGTTAGGACCATGTTCCAGAATGCACAATTACTGCAATAGCTCAGCCTTTCTTTTCTTTCACTTCTTCTTTAATTGAAAAAAAAAGTAAGTTCAAGTAACAGGAACATGCAGGAAGATTACAAATAGAAGATGATGTCACCTTGAACACCACAATATTCCATGTATATGGCAGGGTAATTCAAAAAGATAAACTTTGCTTGGAAGCATTGTGCCCTCTTAATAGAGAAGGACCGGTAGTAATTTTGTTGGTTCTACCATGAGCTGAAGGATCCTGGGCAAAAGGTCCTTCAAAGAGTCAAAGTACTCTTCATAATGGTCCTCCATCTCTTTATTTCTCTCCCTCTTATTATTATTTTTTTCTCTGCCAACACTCTTTCTGACTCTCACATCTTCTCTGGCAGAATTAGGACCAACTTTCTCTGTCTCCCTCCCCCTCCCTCTCTCTCCCCCCTCCCCCCTTTATATCTCTAATGAGTCTTTGGAGAAAGAAGGGAGAATAGGAGAGGCAGAAAAAATGCTTGCTTATGAAGGATTGTATTTACTTCAGTTGCAAAGCACCAGTAGGCTAATCTTTGCTGTGCCTCTTTTAGTCTGCTTCCCCGGGAGATTTGGAAAGATTTAAGTTTGCATGTATATTTTTATATAATTTTATTTAAAGATTTAAAAGGAAAACAGCAGAATCAATCCTACTCTTCAGGACAAATTGGCAAGACGAGGGTGGCAAATATAATTGTCTAATTTTGTATGCATGCTTCTGCAAGTAATGATAGGATTATGTGTGTTTCCACTTAACAGCAGCCTTGCAAGCAAACATAATTCTGTACGTACGTGTGTACACACACACACACACACACACACACAATAGTGAATGAAGCAAACTATGTGCACTTCAAACAAGTTGGGATATGGATTCACACAATGTATGTATTAAGGCTTTTAAAGTATCCCAGCAATCTTTATCCAGTTCAGCAAGATGCCTTCTCCTCAAAAATACTACACTTTCTTGTGTCCTGGCTTCCTAAGGAAATCCCTTTCCCCTTTAAACAATCAAGGAATAATTTTCCTATTTCCTCTCCCTCCCCTGCTCACTTTTCTGAGCAGCCAAAATGCCAATTTACCGGCAGCTGCGGGACAGTAGGAACAGCCTTTGCTGCTGCATTCTTTGCATTCCTCTTGGAAGTGTTATCTGCCAAAGGTCAAAATGGTAGGTGAGCCATAGACAAACACCTAGGGTTTGCCAGTTCTACTGCCATTATATTTTTGCACAGACTCTCTGGGAAGCAGAAAACGCTCTGGGGCTGCCCATATTGCTTAGCACGTGAAGATTTCTAATGGTGGGACTATTTCACTTATAAAGTAAGTATTGCTTATATCCCTGTACATATCTGAAAGGAATTTGGATGCTTTGTAATTATGATTAGATTCACAGTACTGATAAAACGAAGTTTAAAGAAGAGGGGAACAAGTCAGGGAGAATCATATTGTTTGGGATGGTTGGAAGATAAGCAGGATCAAATCTATTTAACACTTGGGCCGGAGATCTTCAGGAAATTCCATATATGGAAAGTTGGTGGGGGAGGTAGATTTTTTTTAAAATCCTGCCTTTATCATTTTAGTAAATTAGTCATGGAGGAGAACATACCTAATATGTCTTTCTCTTATTTTTTCCACAAAGACTATGATGACTGGACCAAAGTCATCCAGATGGCTTTTGTGTCTTAACGCAGGACTAGAACTCATAAAACTTCTGGTTTTTAGTCTGGCGCTTTAATCATTAGACCAAAACAGCTGAAAAATAATATCCCTAAAGAAACAGTGTGTACGCCACTATTTGAACATATTCTGCCTGGCAAGTGTACTGTGAGGGCCAAAAAAAGATGACAACAGAAAGGAATAGTGGTAATTTGCAGTAATTCCGGCAGGTTTTGTAAAGCTGTAAATATTATTCCAAAATACCAAACATGTCTCTTTGTCTAAGGGTAGTTTATATCATCTGTGTCATTACAATAGCAAGTGAGGAGGCATACAACTCCAAATATGCCTGTGTGTAGAAAGGCCTATTTTAGCTGCAACTCTCACTTAAGCTGTCTGTCTGTCTGTCTGTCTCTCTCTCTCTCTCACACACACACACACAAAGACAGGTTACCACCCCCTCCCCAACCCGTACTTTCTTCCTAACTCAATTTCAGCTCTGCTATTTCGGTTGATGTTTAACTAGCGGCGAAACTTTTCGCTTTCAAGGGCAGAGAGGGACACTGGAAAGGGTCGGCTTCCGCAGGTGGCCAGACCAGAAGAGCTAGTTTTAGCAAAAGCCAGGCGGGCCCTCTCTCGATCCAGCCGCCGGCAGTCTGACGGTAAACAAATCGATGGCCCGTTTCTTCGGCGGCCTCTGCCAAGCTCCCCTCGCATCCCACCGCAGGGGAGCGGAACGCGCGTCAGGAAGGGCGCAAGCCGCGCCGGCTGCATAAGCTCCGGTTGGAGTGAGCTTCGCCACGGGAGCTGTTTACGGTTTGGCTCCCGGGAAACTCTGACCTCACCGCGCAAAGGTGCTGCCGGGAAACGGAGCTCCCTGGCAGATAAGCCCCGGAGAGGACATTCCTTTTTCTTTTGCGGGACAGCCAGCGTGGTAGGCAGGGAAGGAGGAGCGGAGAAGACGCGCCCGCCTCCATTTCCCGCCGCTGCTTTTGCGCGGGGAAGCTTGTTCGGATCTCTGAAAGTTTTCAGTTCCTTCTTCCCCATTTCGCGACTCAGGCATCGGGGGAAGAGGGAAGAGGACTCAGAGGGTCGGAGTCCGAAGTGAATGTCTCCAGATGAAGGGCCAGGTCAGTGAAGCTGGTTTTCTCGGCTGCTTCGCGAAAAGAGCGGAGCCCCTTCCTGATCATGGGGTTGTTGGTCCAGGTCCGCCTTCTGGGACAGCCTTATCTGTCATCTCAGCGGGCGGCAGCAAAGCCAGCATTCCGGGCTCAACCTTTCTTACGTGCTGGCCTCAACTAACCCCGATAGACCTCACCCCATTCCTAAGGGATCTGAAAGGGGCATGCATAAGCGCACCAGCCTGCCTACCGTCCCTGTCCTATTGTCCCCCATTTATTCGTACCCATTTACTGTGTGTTCATATTTATGTTTATACTCATACCTGCTCTCGTTTACATGTTTGACAAACTAAATGAATGAAATGAAATGAAAATCAGCTCCCAACCTGGTCACCTGCACCAGACGTCCACTGCAAACACCCAGATTTTGGCAGCCCAGATATGTTGCAATTGGACTGGGCCGCCAGAAGTTGGGATGGAAGACCACAGGGGGGTGGGGTTGGGATGCCAGGTTCAGGAGGTCTGTTGAGAGCAGCTCAATTACTATTTCCACTGAATCCCAAGACTTGAGAAAGAAAGAGAAAGTTATGAATAACTTGTCATTGGAAAGTTTTCATAACATGGCTATAAAGCTGTAAAACAATGCCTCCGGATAGATAATCTCCAATCTACCCATTTTACAACTTTGTAGTCATTTTATTTATTTATCTGAAATGATGGAAGAAGCAATGAAAAGAGATGTTGGGCAGCAGCATCTGGATACTTGCTAGAATTCTGTAAAGGAGGCAGGACATTTGGGCAATTAAAAAAAAATTAACTGGAAGAACTTCTGTTAGTGGCACAGGCTGCTGGAGTGTTGCATTTTTTTTTAAAAAAAAGGTTGCAATGTGCTACATTGGGCAGCTACTTCCAAGCTTCATGGATCTTCCTTGGGAAATCCTCCCCTGAAGCTGTACCAATCCTCATAAAATGCTATTTCTTTTTGCCTGATCTCATTGCATAATCAATTATTTAACAACATAAACCCAGCTTCTTTAAACAGCCTCCTTGCATCTGGCTCCTACCTCTTCCTCCAAAAAATAAAGTGTGCCTTTTTTCTTTTCAAACAACCATCCAAAGCAGGCAGGTGAGACGAGAGGGATTACTAAATTATCTTTAAGGCCATCCACCCTGAGTTTTGTAGTTAATCAGCCTCTCCAATCCTTGCCTAGAACTTCAGATTATTCAACACATTGGCCTTAGTAGCTAAACAGGGAAATCAGAACCCATCTGCAGCTGTTAATTACCAACAGGCATATCAATGGAGAGCCTTTGCAAAGCAGTGTAGAAAAGACTTCTCAGTAAAACCTGTATGGCTCAATTCTGCATATCCGTTCAGAAGTTAGTTCCAGGGTAAATTCATTATGGCAGCTTTATTATTCCGGGATGCTTTCAGTACTTTAGCCTTTTGTTTACACCATTCAAGATATGTTTACTTAGGTATAAGCTATGATATGTTGGACAAGCTACATCCACTGTAGTGTCATGTGCTAGTGCTAGTCGTAACTTATAAAGCCCTTCATGGTATTGGACCTGGGTACTTGAGAGACCGCCTGCTGCCAATTACCTCCCATAGACCCGTTAGATCGCACAGGATCGGCCTCCTCCGGGTTCCGTCTACCAGCCAATGCCATCTGGCTACTACCCGGGGGAGGGCCTTCTCTGTAGCAGCTCCGGCCCTTTGGAATGAACTCCCCACGGAGATTCGGACCGTCACCTCTCTCCAGGCCTTCCGGAAAGCCGTCAAAACCTGGCTGTGCCGGCAGGCCTGGGGTTGATGAGTTCCCCTCCCCTCTCGACTTGTATGGCTGTATGACTTTTGTGTATTTTAATTACGTGTATTGTGTCTGTGTCCCCTTTTTCCCCTTCGGAGTTGTTCGCCGCCCTGAGTCCCTCCCGGAGAAGGGCGGCATACAAATAAACGAAATCTGAAATCTGAAATGTGTGGTCCAGTTCTAAGGCATTCTTACAGATTCTGCTCTCTGTAGCACCTCTGTTCTCTTTGATCCTATCCATTACCTTCTTCTATTTTCCTCCATCAACCTACAGCTTTGGATAAATACCTTAGCTATGGTTAATGCCAGGTTTGACTTAATGTCTATGGCAAATACATTTAGAATGAAGATCTCTTACTAGTGTGGTTATTTTTACTCTCCTTTGCCAAATAGCTTAGTTGTGGTTTTCCCCATCTTGAGCAGGGAAACAAACAAGCAAATATTTTTATTCCAACTTTTGATAAAGAATGGGTTCTCAATACATTGTCCCAGTTATGAGGTCTCTCTCTCTCTTTGAGCAAGGCTACATTCCCCCACTCTACCCCTCTGAGTAAGAGCCTAAACTCATAGTTCCAATGATGACCAGAATTATATTTCTGATGGTATATTTCTATAAACCCTCATTCTTAAATCTGAACGTACATTGCCCAATTTCAGATATATACAAAATACCTAAAATAAACCTAATATAAACATTGCTGACCTTTGGAAGTATAAGATTGTTAATCTAGCTAGCAGTGTGATACATGGTGGCTTACATGAAGTTGCTCTGTTTTTAGAAGACAGGCTATAAAAAGCTTTTCTGGTACCGAATAAAAGAGAGGAATATCTCTTTAATGATGAAAAAGCTAGACATTGTGCTGTATCTTTTCATTGTTTCCAATTAAAGAGCCAGAAATTGTCAAATTAGTGTGAGTGAGAGTAGCAATGGATATGATTTAGAATATACAGTAGAATAACAGAGTTGGAAGAGACCTTGGAGGTCTTCTAGTCCAATCCCCTGCCTAGGCAGGAAACCTACACCACTTCAGTCAAATGGTTATTCAACAGCTTCTTAAAAACTTCCAGTGTTGCAGCATTCACAAACTTCTGGAGGCAAGTTGTGTTGCATAAACAGCAGTTCTCATTTGCCTAATTTGCAACGTATGCCAACTCAAAAGTTACGAGGTTTCCAAAGGGGAATCCGAACCAACTGTATAAAAAGGTTTTGAGTTTTCCACCACCACCCACCAAAGCTCAGAATGCTGAGAATGTGTTGCCTGGCATTTGAAACACAATCAGAAAAGACGTGCATGTGTTTGTTTTAGTGCTGGGAGGAATAAACCACTGAAACGAACAAGTTATTCAAAGCATTCCCTGCCTATCGGGAGACTGGCCCAGCCATACCTCCCACCTTGCAATGGCCATCAACAGATGCATTGTGTTCTGAGAGGCTGCTTTGCCATAGCTAACAGAGCCCTTTGAAAGAGCTGACACAGAGGTCTGCCTTGGTCTTGTCCTGGGTCTGCTAGAGGGGAGACGACGGACTTGGGGGGTCAAATGGGCTGGTGGACACATGGGCTGCTGCTTTGGTTTCCCTTTACAGAGGAAATGTTCAAAATGGTCAACAGGTGAGCTGCCTACAACCCCACTCTTAGCAAAGCATTATGACTTTCTCCCTTTTCTGTTTGCTTTGAAGCCTTTTTCTGACAGCTCTTCACGAGTAGCTGGCAATGCCACAGGAAAAAAAATAAATCTAACCCGCTTTCTGTTCTCCATTGTTTCCTGCCTTGTTATCAGTAATTAATGGTTGAGGGGCCTGGAAACATGCCATAAACAGGAAATACAATTTTGTAATTCAAGGCTATGAAGCCAGAGGTTTATGGTTTCCCTCATGGAAAATATGTAGCATTTCTCACTTCTACCTTTCCTGCTTGTATGTTTAAAAGGGGGTACTTGATAATTTTACAATATGTATATTTAATACCCATGTAACTAAGGACTCATAAGTGGAAGAACTTGGATTTGTTGAAATGTATCAGTGAGGTGCCCCATAACCAATGGATATGCAATTGCTTTTCTGTCTTTTTATGACTTTTTGGGTAATCTCTTACTATTTCTTCTCTTTTCATTCATGCTCAATATGCTTTTTTTCTTGGTTTTCCACATCTTCTCTCTAGTTTTGTAATATCCCTTTCAAAATGAGTCATTCCAGCTTCACACAAAATGCCATATGCTGAGACTCACATTATGGAATTATTAAATAGCAGCTGATTTTTCTCTTTTTATAGCTGCAGCACAATAATACTGCTGTTTTTCTGCTGACAGAGGAAGCCTCAAATCCCTTTACATCATTTCTTTTCAACTTTCTGCAGGATTAGCTAGAGTAAAATGTTACAACAAGAGTGATGTATTGGACTTTCTCTGTCAGCAGAGTAACTTTTCAAAATTAGAACAAAATAGGACCAAATTTGATGTGGGGGAGGGAAGGTGAGAGGGAGGGAGGGAGGGAGGGAGGGAGGGAAGGAAGGGAGGAAGGAAGGAAATAATTATGGCTGTAGAGAACATGTCCCCAATGCACACCCATAGAAAAAGCAATTGAGTAATTGCCCTGAATGTTACTGATTTGTCAGTACTAAGTATCTTCCCTTCTCATTCCCAGTCGTGTTATCCAAAGTGAAGCTTATTCTGCAAGTTCCCCTCCCTTGTTTTTTTCTCCTAAAGCCGCTCGTGATAGCCTGAGGAAATCTTGATTGGTGATTTTTACTCTAGCTTTAATAGTAACTGTTAATATGAAAAATTCATTAACAATTCATATGAAATTATAATAAAATATTTGGCTTTGATAAGCTTATCTAATAGTTTCTACATTGGGAGGAACATGAAACATGAAATAGATATTAATCTGTGGGTTTAAATGAGTCCAATTACGTGACTTCTTTCTTTTATTTCATTCAAAGCAATGAGAAAGGATTGGATTACGTAAATACGACAAGTTCACAAATGCGGGGTCATCATTAATTATGCTGCCTTTTCATTGTGTGAGCTAGTTTGCAGCAGTTTGATTGCAACATCTGAATTTCTGAGAAATGTAGCTGAATACTCTGATAGTGTTCTTTCTCATGCTTGCAGTGCTGTAGTTTTCAGCAGTGGATTGAAATTAAACTATCTGACCAATGCAGCCAGGAGCCACAACGCTGTAACTTCTGAACTTAAAAGGATGTTTTATCAGGCAGGCAGAGTGTTTGGTACTTAGATCCATTTCTTCAAACACTAAATGCAGAAATTCTGAATTACTTTGAATGTTATTCCCCCACCCCCAAAATACATTTAGATTATGGATAGTCCATTCTGTTATTTTCCAAATCTTTTGGGCTGCAGTTTTTATAAACTACACTCAATATGACCAGACATGAAGGATTAAGGGAATGCAACTGGCAGCATCTAACTGACTTTCATGATTTCATAAATTAAACAAAGTTAGTACTTAGATTGGGGATTACCTGGGTAGCCAAGAGATATTGACTGGCTCAAGAAGTTTAAAAAATGGCTGGAAGAAGGCAGTAGGAAAGTAGTTCTATAACGCTAGAGGGAAAAAAACTGTTTAGGTATAATAATAAGGTATCAAGCTTAATACAAGAACATCTGTACATACAATGGAAATAATCTGGATGGTCAGATTCAGAGGTGGGTTGCTCCTAGTTCAGCCTAGTTTGGCTGAACCGGTAGTAAAACCGGCAGCGACCCACCCCTAGTCAAATTGTCTGCTCACACCTAGCTCGGACTTATTCCAGATCAAATGTAAAGTAACCCAGTGTGTGAGAAATGAGAATTATCCATTAGGCTGATATCAGTGGCGAAATGTAGCATGCCGAACATTAGCATAATTTATGAAACTAGTTTCAGTTCACTTATTTAAACATTTAGTTCCCCATTTCTAGGAAGTTTGAACTAAAACAAATAAGTAACTATAGTTGACAGAGATGTATTTCTGAACTTTCAGTCAAGCACAATTAGAAAAGAGACAAATCAGATCTATTGTAACAAGGATTTCTTTGTTTTCTTTGTTTCTGGCCTAGTGAAATACACCAGTTAGCATTAACAACATTAGTTTAACCTGTATCTCATTTGCTCCATGCGTTTTACAGGTGCAGAGTCAAAATCATCTTCTATCCAATCTGTACTCCTGGCCTCTTGGTCAAGTCTGCAGCATTGTCAAGTTGAAACCCCAGAAAGATGCTTCCCAGAGAAGAAGATGGCATCAGGTGCAGTTTATTTTTTTTAAAAAAACCCCACAATCTTATTTTCAGCTTTGAAACTGTGGGTATGGTTGTGTGGGTGACTAGGATGGACTGTCAAATAAAGCTTGGTCTGTAGGGGTAGAACTGAACCTGTAGGTAGAGCTTACATTGTAAAATGAACTTCAGGATTTATTTCAAGGATAATTGAGCATTGAAAGAAAAGGCAACCTTTGGAAAAGATCAAAGCATTTATTGACATACTGGTAGTCCTCAATTTACAACTATAATTGAGCTTGCAATTATAGTTGTAAGTTGTGATGCTCATTAAGTGGGCTATTACGTCCCCATACCATGTTTTATGTGCAGTTGTTAATCAAACATGGAGATAGCAAAGCAAACATGGCAATCATTAAGCAAACTTATTGTTCGCTATCTGGAAAAAAAACCTTTTAAGTTGTGCCAAAGGTGCTTTTTCAGAAGGCAACTGTTTTTTTCTTTGAAGATCTTTTGATTCTCATTCAAGAAGCTTCTTCAGCTCTAACAGGAGAGTGGGGAATGGAAGGATCACTATCCTGTCAGACCTTAAGGAGCTTCTTGGATGAGAAGTGAAACGTCTTCAAAGGAAAAACAAGAAAGTCCAGTTGACTCCTGAAAAAGCACCTTTGGCACAACCATGACCTGGATGAGAAAGAATCTCTACAGACGATTGTAAGTTGTGGTCATGTGATCACAGGATGCTGCAAACAGCTGTAAGTAAGGGCTGTTTGTTGAGTGCCCAGAATGTGATTGGAGGGGGTAGTGGCTGTTGGAAGTTCAAATCTGGATTAGTAACTTTTTTAGAGTTCATTGTAATTTCAAACAGTTGCTAAGTGACCAGTCATAAATCGAGGACTACCTGTACATGTTAGCCCTGAATCTAGGTAGAATAGAGTATAGTACAGTATAGTAGAGTAGAATAGAATAGAATAGAATAACAGTTGGAAAAGACATTGGAGGTCTTCTAGTCCAAATCCCTGCTTAGGCAGGAAATCTTAAATCATTTCAGAAAAATGGTTATCCAATCTCTTCTTAAAAACTTCCAGTGTTGGAACATTTACAATTTCTAGAGGCAGGCTGTTCCACTGATTAATTGTTCTAACTGTCAAGTAGTTTATCTGTTTTAATTATTTCTATGGAAAGGAGGCAAGAACCCCTAAGCTTGTTAAATTTCTCTCTCAGACAAGAAGTGGAAGGGAGAAACAAATTGTTTCTCTCATAAGCAACCAATTCAAGGTGCCACAGGGAGTTTTCCAGGCCTTCAATTTCCCATCTGGGTGAAGGAGGGATAAATACAACTGCCTCTAAAGGTGCTTGAAGTGCTTTGAAGAGATGGTTCCTGAAGGAGCAGGTCCTTTCTCAATGCTATAGCAGGGGTAAAGAGAGAACTGTCTGGCGGTGTATAACATGAATGCGGCAGGTACAGAGGTGGTATTCAGCAGGTTCTGACCAGTTCTGGAGAACCAATAGTGGAAATTTTGAGTAGTTAGAAGAACCAGTAAATACCACCTCTGACTGGCCCCACCCCCATCTAGTCTCTGCTTCCAGAGTCCCAGCTGATGGGGAGGAAATGCGGATTTTGCAGTATCCTTCCCCTGGAGTGGGGAGGGAATGGAGATTTTACAGTATCCTTCCCCTGCCACACCCACCAAGCCATGCCACACCACCAAGCCACACCCACAGAACCGGTAGTAAAAAAATGTAAATCCCACCACTGGTCAGGTATATACAGTATGTATGCAATTGAAAAGGTTGGACCAATAGACTTTGAATCTTGGTATTATGGTAACAACCAGGTCGCTGTTATCATAAGCTCACAATGTACTCCTAGGTGTTTCTAACTCTGATGGCAAAGAAAGATTCCTTATCCCTGAGTTAATCAAAGTCCAATGGCAAGTTAGGGCATTTCCTTCTATGTAAAATATGTTATTGCTGTGGCTATATATTGGCTATATTTATGTTCTAGGAACCATCATTTCTCACAGTCCATGGTGCAGAATGACTTCAATTAGCAAAGTGCCTGCACCCATCATAAGGAGATTAGTGTGATAAACGCTAGAGTTATTTGGATTTACGGTAACTCTGTAAAATATGGTTACCATATAAAATCTGGCTTGTCACTTCTTCCCTTTTTGAGAAAATAAATTATTTTATTCTAACAAATAAAAGTGAAGGACATGGCTATGGCGTCCCTGTTTGCAAGATCTGCCTTTGCGCTATTTGAAGTGCTTGTCAGGGACTTAAAATTCGACCCTACATAGAGAAACTACAAGAAAAAGCAAAATGCAGTAGGAGACTTCTTTTTTAAAAAAATACGACATGCTTAATATACTTTAAAGAAGCCATTATTTTTCACTTGGAACTCCAATAGAGTTTATACTTCAGAATAAATCAAATCACATTTTATGTTTATAGATGGATTAGCACAGCTGACAATGAGGAGGGGAACATTTAAGTGAACCTGCCATTGTTTACAACCCATCTACTATATCTTGGCAGTTTTGAAGCCTTTGTCAACTATTGATGTATTCCAGAACTTTTAAATCTCATTAGACTGCTAGAACAGGTGGGAAACTGCATGGTGGTTTTAAAAGGGGGGAGCTTAGTGTTCAATAATACAATTACTGCCTAAATTCCCTCATTCTAGGAGCTTTATGGCGACGTTTGAGATGGGAATGTGGTTGGATTTTTCAATTTATAGCTGTTACAGGTTATCTCAGTTTCCCCACACAATTAAGCATACAATTGTGGTAAAACAGCTGCTTTTGTTCAAGAACAATAGCATCCTGACACTCCTTTTCTCCAAGGCGGTTTCTTCAGACTCTAGTTGAGAGGCTCCAAAAAGATTAGTGTTATTCTAGAGCAGGGGTGACAAAATCAAGGCCCGCCGGGCCGGATCCAGCCCTCACGGTGGTTAGTTCTGGCTGCCCTGGAAACAGCAAGGGACTGGCCTGCGGTGTCTCTGTCAGCAAAAACGGAGCTCAGGAGGGCTGCCCGCAGCCCTCCCAAGCTCCGTTTTTGCTGGCAGAGGGTTGCAGGAAGCCGTCGCAGCCAAAAACAGAGTTTGGGAGCCCATTTTCACTGGCAAGAGCACTTGGGCCACCACAGGCACCCATGACACAAGTGACATCGAGCTGTCCATGCCCACCCTGGTCCCTCGAGGTGAAACACAACCCTGATGAGGCCCTAATTGAAATCGAGTTTGGCATCCCTGTTCTAGAGACATTTTAGTGATACCTGTTATTATATAGTGAAATAATCTCAAGGATCGCTCAGTCAATCAAGGCTTTTTTTAAAAAAAGTAACATGTTCTGCTTTGTTTTATCAGTAACATTCTGAGTTCCAAGATTTGAGACAGGTTAGAATAAACCATCAAAATAACTTCTGGTACTTCATATCTTTACTATAAATTTTACTGCAAAGTTGATTAACAAATTTATTAAGGAATGATTGTCCCAGATGTTTTATTCCAAGTGCTGGACACTATATAACTCCATCAATTGAACTAGCAAGGGGCAAAGTATATGTAAATGTGTTTAGAGTTACATTTCTTCCATAAGTTTTTACCCACATTCTAGTTTGCTATAAATCTGGGAATAATCTCAAAATGTATATTTAAAAGTGAATTTTCATCTGCACTAAATACTACAGAAATGTATAACTGTTCACAGACCCCATATTACCATAAATATTTTGATTCGTTTAATCTTTCAAGAGCAACATTACAATAACCAGAGAAATGGGAAATTGACATCTCAAATAAAATGAGAGCCCTTCTGTTGTAGTGGTGAAGGTGCTGGCTTAAAAACCAGGAGACTGTGAGTTCTAGTTCCTCCTTAGGCATGAAAAACCAGCTGGGTGACTTTGGGCCACCTTCCCTTTTTCAGCCCATCTCTTTAAATATTAACTAATTTTATTACCCATAAAATTTCATGGGTCTCATCCACTTAATGAGATAAAGTACTCATGAATGAGGTATTTTTAGTTGGTTGGGAAGCAGGTGAAAAGTAGTCATGAAAATAGGTAACATTGTTTTATAGCCCTGAAAATATAGAAACAACATTCCTTAGATCATGATAATAAATAAAATGGTGGTATTAGTCTACTGTTTTGTCTTTAAGTCCTTAAAACAATCCTGCCCATTCTCACAATTCTATTCTCTCTTGCACCTCATTTTCTGTATTTATTCTACTCATCCGATGAAATGTACTTGAGTATCAAGGAGGATTGTCAAAATAATAAATGTAGAATGTGGGAATAAATGTAAAATGTGGGAATCGATGAGGAAAGCAAAATTAAAAGTGGCCATCTGGGACATGGGTTCAAACTTGAAATACTCATAACTTCTCTGCCTTGGTAGAGGACATACTAATGCTAACCCAATACTAAAGGGCATGATAGATTTAATTTGGGAATATAAAGTTCAATGTTCAGTCCCAGCCTAGAACATAAGTCTGGAAAAGATTTCTGAGTCACCAGGGAGCTGCAGAAATCAGTCAACATCCTTGGACTTGATTGTCCATGTATTTGTCAGTGTTTAGCAGCTTCCTTTATACTCCCGTGTCCCCCTTCAATAAAGCCCTACTTTACTTCCTCTAAAAAAGTTGACAGTAGTCCTTCTGCCTGCATGGTGACTTATCAGGTAACCCCAAAGAACTGGATCCAGGAAGTCATCCTGCACAGATAGGAGAGGGCACTCTGGAAACTGAGTCCGTGTCACTGGCAGTAGGGGAAGGGTTCCCAAATGGTAAGTTTTTGTCTAATTGCTATTTTATGTTGGGAAGGAAGGAAGGAAGGAAGGAAGGGTCATTGAATTTCATTGAAATGAGCAACAAGTGTTCTTTACATTGTATTGCTATTAGCAGCGTAAAAGATTAAGCTATGAAAATAAAAGGAGTGAAAGAGAATAAAACTTTTGACAGCTAATCTGTAATTCTAGATGTCAGTGCAAAAGGTATCAAGATTGCTCAAAGTATGTGCCAATTTCTTATATCAGCTGACACTTTACCAAGAGTTAAACAGTATTTAAAGTGTTTGTGTCTTTGTATGTAGAACCTATTCAGATTTTATTGACAAGTATAGGGTTTATAACCGAAACGATTGAGCTCCCACTCTGAAACATTCTCAGATAACTACTGATTTCCCTACAATAATTTGAAATGAAGTCAGCTACAGAGAAAAGATACGTGTGTTAAAAAAAATTCTTGATGATAGAAAAATATTGGGAAAATGAAGTGCTGTGACTTAAATCTTGAGGGTGAAACAACTGATTTTAGAATTATATTAATCCCTTTCAGTAGATGGAAGAAACTAGAAGTCTGGATGAAAAGGAATTATTGAGTTAGTTTGGGAAGAGTTAGCAAAGGAGATTTTGCTATATTAGGCAGAACCTGGCAAGTATATTATTCTATAAATTCCTCTTAGACTTGCTAGGCTTATCAACAATGTCACCTTTTGCCTGTTGAGATCTTTTTATGCAATATTTTTCTGTTTATGTGTGAATCTTCTCTGAGAATAGAAGACCAACAGCAACAGATGTAACCCATACATTCTTAGCATCCCTTCCCAGAACCATCATGAAACCTAGCTGCTATTTCAACTGCTGCACTTCAGTTGCAGTCTGTAGGTGTTTACTGCTTTCCAACTATAATTATGTCACCTAGTGCAGGGATAACCAATTTGATACCTTCTAAATGTCTTAAATGGTAACTTTCGTAATCTTCAGAAACTGTTTTTTTAGCTGGATGCCAACCAAACCTTTTCTTTTTAAGACTCTCTAGAGGAGGATAGCTATCCTGCTTCTGTTCTCTTGCATCATTTAAAGCTATCGTGGTGGGGTTTATTGTTATGCAGCTATAGCTACAGTTATAGTTTTTTTAAAATAGGCCTTCCAGTGATGAGCATTCTAGAGTCCTTATCTATTCAAAGTGATGGAAGTAAGAAAAGTTTAAAACCTATTCATTTTCTCCCATTTAATTTCCTCTCTCTCTCTTTCTCTTGAAGCAATTTCTCTCTCATTTTCTGTCAAGAGTCACTCTGCACAGGATCTCAATCTACAGCTACAAGAGGTAGCAAGAAAGAAATTATGGGCCCTGGAAAATGACGATAAAGATGTTTGTGCTGTTTTCAAGGTAAAGTGGTCATTACTATTGTTTTCAAAGGAAACTGTATTTCTGTAACTTTTTGAAAAAGCAAAATAAAACTGTGAATCAGACCTCCGGTCATCTTGCCAGAATGAAGTAACAGTTCCTCAGAATCTTAAGTATAATCTTTCACTGATGTACTGCCTACAATACCTTTAATTGGAAATACTGAAGATTGAACCACATGCAAAGCATATGTTATTGTACAGCTGTATGGCATCTGCTCATATTGTTTTGCATGGCTGCATACCCACAAGAGAGGCTGGAATATTACCATCTCCATTTATTATTTATTGCTAAGAGGCATTGTGAGTGCATAAAATGTGAAAATCAAACTATCAACAAGCCTCTGACCTATAAAATCAAATGCTATCTGTAATCACACATACACACACATAGCCTTTTCCTCTCTGTCTCAAAACATGCTGTGTGATAGCTTGGCTAAAACTGCATTACACCCAAATTATAGATGTGTACTTCATGCCTGTGCAAATTTTAATCTAGATACTTGGCCACAATTTATTGGTATTGGACCTGGGTACTTGAGAGACCACCTGCTGCCAATTACCTCCAATAGACCGATTAGATCCCACTGATTAGGTCTCCTCCGAATTCCATCTGCCGGCCAATGCCGACTGGCGACTACTCAGAGGAGAGCCTTCTCTGTGGCTGCTCCGACCCTCTGGAACGAGCTCCCCGTGGAGATTCGAACCCTCACCACCCTCCAGGCTTTCCGCAAAGCCCTTAAAACCTGGCTGTTCCGACAGGCCTGGGGCTAAAGAGCTTTTGCCCCCCCCTCGAATGGTATGGTTTTTGTGTGCTTTTAAATTGTGTATTGTTCTGTTCGTCTTTTTATCCCTTATCTGTACCCCCTTCCCTGACTTGTATTGTGAGCCGCCCTGAGTCCCCTTCGGGGAAAAGGGTGGCATATAAATGCAATAAATTCAATTCAATTCAATTTAAATGCTGCAAAATGTTTTAGGGTGATTTTATTTACATGCATTAACAACTTAAATATGCATAGCCCACGCATTCCTACAGTATTGATCTGTAGTGGTAGTAAAACCCCTTGGAAGAGACTCAGGGTTTTGGATGCAGGATAAAACTAAAGGAAATATAAGCTGTTTGAGTAAAAACCAACCAAGGATCATACTCAATGGACTGACTACAAAATGCTATGTTTCGGGAACAGGGATGATGGAAAAATAGGAGAATAGAATGCCATATTTTGAAGAAGATACAGCTGGCTAGCGCATGGATCCGATCAGGTTTCACACTGTACCTTATTTTAGATCTCATATTTAAGAATGAATCCTTAATTCTTGATTAGATTTCATTGTCCCAGAGTAACTTACACCTTGTTAAAGTTCCCATTTCCAAATGTCATGCCTATAATTTGCAAAAAACAAAAACAAAAAAACCCCCGATAAGACACATGCTAATATTTTATGCTAGTTAAATCTTCTCATTTTTTGTCTTTTTTCAGGAGCTGTCAGCCAGACTGGCATGCATCCAGGCACAGGAGAATCGCTTTCTACTTTCCTTCAGAACTGTGGAAGAAATCTGGAAGTTTTCCACTTATTTGGCACTTGGTAAATCAAATTCCATTGACAAATGACTGGCATTCCATCAGAAGGACAGTTGTGGGAACATAACATATATTGGCCATAGTGTTAAAACAGAACTACAGTGGATAACATGAACCACTTCTAATTTCCTTTTCAAAAACTAGTTTAATATACTACGAATGTCTCTGTAATTCAGGCACTGGAAAAACACATGCTCTGTTGTTAATGTGACTCTTTGAAAGTGGCTGACAATTTGGGTTAAATGCTGGTCTGTAATAATAAATAAATACTGCTTTGATCTTTGGGGAAAGCACACTGCAGGTTTTCATTCTTCCTTTGGTATGATGAAATAGGATATGTGGGTTGCTGCCTGGAACACCTTCTCTTCAGTCCCGAGTACTGGTTGAACTGTGCTCAAGTAGATGATACTGAGATCACTGTCACTGTTGATGAGGACTGCATGACCACCATGTATCTGGGTCTTCTCCTCCAGGAAGGTAAGAACTCTGAGACAGAATCCAACACCCACCCACCCCCAATGCTGTTTCACTGTAAAGTAGATCTCGAAAATGACAAGGAAGAAGGATGTGTGAGAAAGATATGCAAGAAAGTATTGGATTGGAGCAGGGTTGAAATCTACTTACCTGGCTACCGGTTTGGTAGCAATGTGAGTTTGCTTCACTCCCATGTGCCACCTCCGCGCATGTGCAGGACCTTCCCGCATGTGCAAAGCACGCCTGCAAAGGTAAGCGAACAGCAAGGGGGATGGGATCTGCTGTGCCATGCAGTTTAGATGAGCTAGAAAACGGGAAATCCTGCTTTCTAGCTAATCTAAGTCCTGTGTCACAGCTGATTTGTCATAAAAAACTGGATCGCCCGAACCGGTAGCATTTTTTTTACTACTGATTTGGGCGAATAGGTAGCATTTTTGCTACCGGTTCAGGCAAACCGGTCTGAGCCGGTAGCATTTCACCCCTGGATTGGAGGTTAAATCTATGCATCTTCAAATATCTCTAAAACTTATTCTGGTAACAGTTAGCATCTACGCATTTACTTCCAATGTCAGGGGACCATTCCAGCAGCAGAGAACTGTCTTGTAATAATCCTGAGCTATGGCTAGGCAAAGGGTGAAGGAATTAAGTGTATATAAATAATTCCCTTCAGCTGAAACAAAGTGTTTCTGATCCTTTCTCATTGCAGATATCTTCTGTATGTAATTTTCTTTCTACTTCTTTTTTTCCTTTTCCTTTTTTGCACGTAAAAATACTATTGGGAAACATTGAACTGTCTCCATGTTAGACTACAGTGAGAAAAAAGAATTTGAACCATTCAATTATTGTGTTTAAAGTGACATTGAACTATATGAGATATTCTCGCAAAGAAGAAAGCCTCTGAAATCTTTTTGAAGGGAATCCTGTGCTAGCAGATAGTTTCATGGTGGCAACACCATGACAGGAAAAAAAAAATGTTTCTGTTAGACTGTCAGCATAATCCTGGTATTACATGGAAATGGAAATGACCTGGAATAGAACTTTTAAAGATCTAAAAATGTGCAAGTGTTCTTAGGAAACTATTTGCAGAAGTTATGTTGTTTCTTTCTCTTCTCCTCCTTCTGTCCATAGGCAATTTTTTTGCCAGAGCAACACTCACTGTCCCTGCAGAGGAAGAAGAAGAGGATTTAAAGCTCCTCAAGAATGAATTAGTCCATGTGAAAGACATTGGACATGAAACTAAGTGGGAAGGGACATCATTGTTGACCGATCAGAGAGGACTGATTCATGTCACAACTATAGAGCCGTTGCCCCATCCCTTTTACCAGTAAGTAGATTGCCATGTTTACATCCAGCTGTTGTTCTGTGAGCAGAGGATAAAGAGCCAGTGGAGCTTGGAAAATGTGGTTGGTGGGAAGAGGGGTAAAACAGCTCTTCCCTAGCTTTTCCCTGAGTATATCTGTAGTTAAGTAAATAGTTGTTTTAGTCTGGCAAGATTCTGTCTGTAGATGAAGAACAATGAAGGAAATTGCTCTTAAGTAATTCCAAGTGTCATTTTTGGTTCTTGGCAAAAGCCTTCCATGGTAAAGGGCTGGCTTATTTGAAGGACTTCCTGATATCTCTCCCATCCCAACAGATTGAACAAAATGGGCATATTCTTGTGCTGTGAATGTGCTGAGTTCACTTGTACTACTTCAAGCAAAATATAATTTTCTAACTTTGAGATTAGAATCGGCTGCTGTTTGTCATGCGTACTTAAAATCTTATTTTCAACTTCTAATTCACTTATAACTTTTGCAATAATGTTCTCATTAGAATAGTTTGCAAATTTGATTTGTGTACAAAGATGTATGTTTGTGTAATGGGAATTTGTTTTGGCTCTTCAGTTACACACTTTGTCATATTGGCCAAATGAAGATTTAGTGTGCCAGATTTAATAGTGCTGACAAGCTTTTAAAAAAAATCAAGTCTGTCAAAATGTATGTACAAGCTATATTGGAAGGTCAAATCAATATTCTTTCTACAGAACATTACATGATGCCTAGACAATCTTCTCTAGATTTACTTTGGCTTCCCTGACTGACAATATCTCTCTGACAATTATTCCTGTCATTCGCTGCCTGCCTTTTTTTTTTTTTAAGTGTAGGAGTTGGGGATATAATTTTGTCTAAAAAGCATTTACTCTAGTATCAATCTGAAGTTCAAGATAAACTGTCTCTATCTCCAATAGCATAAGTCAAATATTTTGAAAACACTCATGAATGATCTTGATATTTGCATCTATATTTTAGCTCCAGAATCTTGATTTGTGTTGTATTTGTGTAATACTCCTTTAAGACAGGCGTCAAGGCTATTGCTATCACTATCATCATACCTTTGGGCCTTGGATTCCATGAATGAATTATAAAAGAGAAGGCATACAAAGAATCTGATGCCATAGAGCAGATCTAGTAACTAACTGTCTCCTACCTTGGACATCAGACATATATTTCCCTCAATGAAGCAGTTTGTTCATGGCTGTTTCCATTTGCAGGTGGTTTTTGAAGAATTATCCAATCAGTTGTGGCATATCCAAAGAAATCAGTGGGCCTGACTCTTTGCAGATTGGTGAGTGTAATAAAACTCAGGATCAGTTTGCTTAAAAATCATCAATTGATCACCTCCCTTTTTATTTCACTTGTCTATGTGCCACATTCATAGGACTTTCAAGCAGCCATATGTTCTCAGTGTGTATGTTTGTGTGTGTGCGTGTACTGTATGTATTTATACACACACACACACATATACACAAACGTGTCTCTCTGTGTATATTTATTTAAAAGAATTAAAAACAATACAAATTTTGAAAGAAAACAAAATGGAAAGAAAAATAAAAAATGCAAAGAAAAAAATAGAGAAAGGGAAGGAAAGGAAAGATAAGGTGAGTTACAAAGAATCTTCCAATCTTCTTAATAGCAGTTAAAAGCACATTGTTACTTTATGCTCTGTCTCTAAGGTTACAAAACAATTTTCTTTTTTCCATAGTCTTCTTTTTCTAATCATTAATGCTATACATCACGAGTTCATATTTTCTTCTTTTCTCAGCTAAATGTCCAGTTACACTAGAGTCATTGATTGTCCTTTCTCTAATCAAACAAGTCAATTTTGCTATCTCTGCCAATTCTGATATCTTCACCGGCCATTCTTCCCTTAAGGGTATTTTATAATCTTTCCATTTCTATACATATAATAATCTTTAAGCAGTCACCACACATAAAAGCAGTCTTTCACAATTATTTTCTAATTATCTGTCTATTAGTCTCCCAAGAAAAGTTCTGCTTTCAATTGAGTATTAATCATTAAAATTCTTTGCATCAATGTGTATTTGACCCCCACATTTTCTGGCTTCCATTTGTTCTCCTTGTAGTAGTGCTGCTTTTGAACAGAATGAGAAGGTGATTATAACCCTGCAGGAAAGAGAGAGAGAGAGAGAGGGAGGGAGGGAGGGAGGGAGATGATAGATAGATAGATAGATAGATAGATAGATAGATAGATAGATAGATAGATAGATAGATAGAGATGGTGTGTTTATAAATAAATGGTTGGTAGTGGACTCAGAGAAAGCCTATCTGAGTGCATGTACAATCTCTGTTCCTAACTTATCTAACCCAGCATGATTATGGTGGTTACCTATTTTTGTGTAGTTTGATTCATAAAAAGGCAGAAAAAATACTGCCAAGCATGACATTTGTCTTATTTTAACTAACAAATGGAATCATTGGGAGTTTCCTTTCTATTTAGCTATTTTTAGAACATGTTAGTTCAGAGTCTAAAAATATTGAGAATAATTCCCCTCCAGTTTCAAAAATCTGAAGGATGTCTGTGTTGATTTGGATTTTTAGAATGACCATCCCTGGTGCTTCTATTATTTTATTGCTTGCTGAGACAGTGGGGAATTTCATGAATGCTTGGCCAACATTTAAAGTGCTGTATTTTTTTTCCAGGGATTTTCCAGCAATCAGTGAAAAGGGGGTTTATTTGTTCAGGACATCACCTTGAACAGTCTTTATTTCCCTTCCTGTTTATCAAGAAACATCTGTGTGACCAATTTAGACTGAGTTGCTCTCAGTGTTCATTCAGTGGCATCTGGGAAAAGTCACTGATTACCAATATGAGACCAAGATACCATCCCAAGAAGATATGATATGATGGAATTTGTATTTGTATGAAGCAGGGAGGAAATAAAGGCAGTGGACTAAGTGAAAAACAGTGACGTGCGGTGAGGTTTATGGCTGGTGAGGCACTGACACAAATTTTTTTAGACTTGTGGACTTCAACTCCAAGAATTCCACAGCCAGGCATGCTCAGTTCCAATTTTAAGCGACAGCATTTGTTTTTCTCCTTTGTGAAATAAGTTTCCTTCTTTCTTTTTCTTTTTCTTCTCCCTTCCCCTCCTTCCTCCCTTTCTCCCTCCCCCCTCTCAAACACACACACACACACACACACGCACAAACACACACGCACACATACACAGAAAGTTGGATTGGAGGGAGTCAGGGAGACCACAGGAGGAGGCAGGAAGCCAGTCCAAGATCCATACTGGAGCACACACACTTTCCCCCAGCCCCGGAAGGATCCAGCCCAGCTTCACTGATTACAGGTTTGAAAAGACAACGTGGCTCTGCCTGCAATCAAACTACACTTGGGGAGTGAGAGCATTTCTCTCCAGCCTTTGCCCAAAGCCCCGCACCAGGAGGATGAAGTTTGAATTCATCCCCCTCCCTCTGATCCACATGTACCTTTTCCAGCTATTTCAGAGAGGATTTCAACTCTGCTCTTGCCTGCCATCATGAAAAGAAAAAAAAGGAAAAAGGCAAGAGCTGAGGTCAGGCTGAGCTAGTTGCTGCCAGAGTCACCGTGGATGACTTTGCTCAACTGTTTTAAAAAGCCTCTAAAAAAGCACCCTCTACAGGAGGAGGCAGGAGAACGACGTGCCTCATCTACGTCAGGAATTTTTCGGCTTTTAACCCTTGCTTAACTCTGCTCGAGTGATCATAAAACGCCTAAAGTCAGACTAGATGAGGCATGTCGTTCTCCTGCCTTCTCCTGTAGAGGGCACTTTTTAGAGGCTTTTTTCAACAGTTAAGCACTAAGCAGAGTCATCCACTGTGACTCTGGCAGCAACTGGCTCAGCCTTTTTCCTTTTACATTTTTTTTTCTTTTCATGATGACAGTGGGGAGGCAGAGCCTCCCCTGACTGCACGCCACTGGTGAAAAAGTAGCAAAAAATGCATGACGTAGGGCAAATATTTTTCTCAATGGCTGTCCCCCCCCCCTCACCCACAAACCCACTGTAACAAATTGGAATGTCTTCAGAGCTTCTTATATGTCTGTGGAATAAATAACTGCCTGGTGTGTGTGTGTGTGTGTGTGTGTGTGTGTGTGTGTGTGTGTGTGTTTAAAAAAACCAGACTGGACTTGCTTGTGAAATCTAAGTTACTGAAGAAAACAAAAAATGCCAAGGAACACAAAAGAGTTTTTGTTATCAGGCTTTGTTTGCACGCACACTCTCCGCTGCCTCTAGCCATGGTGCTGCTGTGAGAGAATGATACAGTTGTTCAGCCTTCTGATGTGAGAATGCTTTCATTCTGTTTTTCAGGCCAAGGGAGGTGCACAGCTACTGAAGATCACAGAGGAAAAAGCTGGGATGAATTGAGTTACTGCAAAGGGGATGTCCTAGAGGTGATCGGCTTTCTCATTCCAGGTCTCCGTTGGTTTATAGGGAAATCCACAACTAGCGGGATAATTGGCTTTGTCCAAACCAAATCAGTGCAGCTTGAGAGTTGTGAATCAATGTAAGTATGATGGGTGTTTATATATATATAAAAAAAAAACGTAGGTAGAAACCAAGTCAGAACTCAATGACCTTCAAATCAACTAGTTAAAACATGGCATGATCCAAGTTTTTATATTTAGATGAAAAAAAAAACATGCATAGAATCCCTGGTAAAGAAATAAATATTTACTTGTTCAAATTACATGTTAAGAATTAAAAACAAAAAGAACCCAGAAACTTTTACCAGCCCTCCATTTTTTCTTGACTGTTTGTGGATGAACTAATCAGAGGCACACCGAGTTCTCTTTCTCTGTGGATTTTAAGTTTTCTTTGCTCCCAAAGCTGTATGGCACCAAGCAATCAGGATTTATTATTTGAGTTTTGTGGGCTTTTAAAATTTTTACTGCATCGTCTCATTGGCTCGAAATTGACTCAGCCTTCCATCCTTCCAAGGTCGGTAAAATAAGGACCCAGATTTTGGGTGTCAATATGCTGACTCTGTAAACCACTTAGAGACACTGTAAAGCAGGGGTAGTTAACCTTTTTATACCTACCGCCCACTTTTGTATCTCTGTTAGTAGCAGTGGTGGGTTTCAAAAATTGTTCGAACCTACTCTGTGGATGTGGCCTCCTTTGTGGGAGTGGCTTGCTGCCCATGTGACTGGATGGGAGTGGTTTGCTGCCCATGTGACCGGATATGAAGATGCCGACGACACTTGTCAGAACCACCTTAAATTACCTCACACACAGCACTGGCATGCATAAGAATACGATGTAAACTTGTTTTTTAAAAGGCATCTTTGGTTTGCGTTAAAACAACTTCAACACACGCAATGTTCTGATTGCACCACAAATGCAGTAGTCATCCTTACCTTTCACAGAGGCACTGAGTTTTATAAATATGAGCATGATAGTGTAGAATAATCATATCCAAGGACCAGTGGTGGGTTTCAAAAAATTTTGGAACCTCTTCTGTAGGTGTGGCCTGCTTTCTGGGTCCACTGGTGGAACATCATCTAACCGGTTCGGTAGATTTGACGAACCGGTTCTACCGAATAGGTGCGAACTGGTAGGAACCCACCTCTGGTTAGTAGTAAAATTTTCTAACCGCCCACCGGTTCCACATTAATGGTGATTTATAAATTAGGCAAGTAACTTTATAAAATTTATAAAGCAGAGTTACAGCAAACCCCTACCACCCACCATGAAAGCTGGAATGCCTACTAGTGGGCGGTAGGGACCAGGTTGACTACCACTGCTGTAAAGCACTATGGAGTTGGATCTTAAGCATTATAGCTATTTCCACCAAACTTATTAAACTCCTTTAGAATATTCAGCTTTTTATTAAAACATATGCTCTTTTTCTCCCAGTTGTTGTTACATCAGCTATAAATAAGCTTGTCTCAGTTTGTGATAAATGTTACCTGTGACATAATAAGCATAAACATTCTGGTAAACATTAGCACAATATTAGATTTCAGTTTTCATGTAGAGGAATTACACACTTACTTTATCATTCTTTGTTGAAGTCCCAGGTGGCTAGATTATCTTCAGATATTATCCAAATACTGTTTTACAAATAAATATAGCTAAGCGAACATGTGCTAAGCCAGAATTAACAATGCATAAATCCAACAGAATCTTTATTTTAAGGAATCTTCAAGTAATAGATTTTTAAAAACCCATCTAATATGCAAAAAGTGTGCCATTTAATTGCAATAGCCTCTGCATGACTTACACAAACTGATAAACCTGAAGATTCACCAGGAAAAGCTGACAAAGCAATGTTGTACATTAGAATAAATTAAGAATGGAAACCAACTCTTAGCTAATAATTAATAGCACTTAGCCTTATATACTGCTCCATAGTGCTATAGAGCCCCCTCTAAGCAGTTTACAGAGTCAACATATTGCTCTCGGCAATCTGGATCCTCATTTTACTGACCTTGAAGTATAGAAGGCTGAATCAACCTTGAGCTGCTCAGAATCGAAATGCTTCCTACAATGAAGTTCGTTCCATTAATTTTAGGTAGTTTGTCTTTTGCCCAAAGGTTTATAACTTTTTAATAGCTTTGAAATATGTTTTTTTTTTCAGAACATTGGTATAGATTTCTTTTGGCAGAGCTTTCCACAGAGCTCTGACAGAGGTAAATAGCTACTGGCCAGGCCAGGATAGGTCAAGGAGTAATTTGGATACTTGGATACAAGATGCAGAATATGGAAATCATTGCATGGAGACTGAAGGAAGTCTTTTGTCGAATGGTAGTTCCTGATAGGTAGGCAGAAAAAAGCAAAAGAAGCTAGCAAACTTATCTCAGGGAACTTTCAAGAGATGAGACAACTATAATACAATATTTTTAGAAAAATGAGTGGGGTTTTATTCAGTGGAGTTTATTTCCAGGATGTTGCCTGAGCATATATGACATCCCTTTTGAAAACATCTTTTTTGATTGTTATGTAAAATTCTAAATCGAATTTAATTTGACCAGAATGGGACACAGAATAAAACTGGCAAACAAAAGAGTAGTGCAGGAAATGTATTTTAATGGTACAGAGGTCAACTATTAATGGTTTATTAATAGTTCAATACCTCAAAGCATTTTATTTAACAATAAATAGAAAACTAGTTTTCCGTTGCTTTCTTTAAGACTCCTTTTAATTTATTTGTTTACTTTCCAGTCTAGATTATAACCACGGTACTTCTTAGTTGAGCCAGGACTAGAAACTGAAAGACCATGAGATATAGTCCTCCCTTAGACATGAAGCCATCTAGTCAACCTTGGGCCAATCATTCTCTCACAGCTTTAGGAAGGTGGCAAAGGCAAACCAGTTCCAAAAAAAAATCTTACCAAGAAAACGACAGGGATTAGTCCAGTCAGTCACCAGGAGTCAACAATGACAGCAAGGCAAGAATAAAAGAAATAAAACAAAATCTTCTTGGTTTTCTCTAATTCAAATTCTAAGTCTGTTGTACTTGATTTTCCAAGATCATTTTCAGTTGATTATGTGCCCATTAAATAGTTACCCTTCCCCATCTTCTGTAAAATTTCAAATATAGTTCTTTGTCCAATCAATGGAAAACAAGCAGATGGGGGAAGAGATGGGATGCTTTTATCTAAAGTAACGTAAGGACTCATAAACAATTCAGAATGCAAACCAATAATGATGCTGAGCTAAAGGATGCTCTTCCTCAGTTATTATGCATCAGTGTTAAAATAATTTATATAAATGCAGTTACGTTATTTGCCATTTTGGCTCAGTTTTACCTGAATGGAGAGGATATGTCTTTCATGTGACTGTTGTAGAATTCTTGGTACTTTACCTCTAGGAAGGACACACCAAGAGTCTTAAGAGATATTTGTTAGTAGAATTTGGCCACAAGAACCCTCGTTGTTATGGTATAGGTTTCTCAAATTACACCCTCTCATTTAATAAACTGTCTCTGCTTCCGCTTTTGCCCTAACTTATGCAGAGCACCAGGATAGTGTGAGAGACTGCTCCTCTGCAATGTGTTCTTTCTTCTCTTCTCTCCCTATGACTTTGAAATTACTTTTAAAACAGATTAGATTAAAATATAGGAAATGTAGATATTAACTATCATCAAGATAGACTTGCAATAGACCACAATTATTGAGTAGATATTATGATTTGATTTCCTATTACTTCCACTGGAGTTGGACAGCTAATATAAACAAATAAACAAATAAAACTTATGTGTGGCATCAGTGCCATAGACAATGGAGAATGCATTTCTACCAAGTGCAAATTTATGTTTGAGTTAATGTCTTGTCTGTAAAAACATTGTAGTTATGTGAAATTGTGGTGGCCACAAGGTGTCAGTATTGTCACTTTGCTAATGTTCTGAAAGGAATCTTGCTTTGTGTTATACTTCTTTGTCAGTTTTTATGGATTGTAAATGCCCAGATTTATATATCTTCCAATGAGATTTACTTCCAGATAAGCGGCCCTTGAATTGCGTGCTAAATGATTGAAAGTAGAAACTTATATTTTACATAAATTATCTAGGTATAATCAGTGAAACCTGTTAACAATATTTGAAAAAATGCTATATATATATTATTCCTTTAATAGCAAAGAAATTTTAACATTTATGTATAAAACTAAATATGACAGGTTTTCTTTAAAAAAATTAAATCTGGGAAGATAATTTTGGATTTGATGAATGCCATTGGAGCTTTTTGTGCCTTTACATTCATTTTAATGTATCATCCAAAAGGAAAATAGTTCTTAGGTCTGATAAAACTCGTCTATTTAGTTGTACTCTCTTTAGATTGTTTTCATGCTGCAATAGTACACAAAGGGAGAATGAACAAACAAGACATGATTGTACAAAGGCTACTACTCAGGACTTGGGTCATATATATCATAATATATAAACTGTGTCATGCTTGCCACCTCCAAACACTTGTGTGTTGGTAGAATTGTATGAAAATTGGCACCTATTATATCAGTAGTATCAGTCCTCAATTATTCAGTCCTTTTGCTTGAAGATATGGAGAATTCACCAATCAGTATTCCATAAAAGATCCTTTTTATTAGTTTATTGTTTGTATTCTCCTGGTATATACATATACATACAATATACATTAATATAATATAAGAAATCAGTTCAATTCCTGTTGTTATTGCAGAAATCTGAAAAAACTAAAACAATTTTAAAAAACGCTAAAATATGTTAACATTTTAGGTTCTGTAGTTTTAAAAATATGAGAAAATCTCTGAAAAAGTGACACAACAACAAAGACCTTTGAATAAAAAATAAATGTATTCAAATCCAACATCTATGTTAACAATATATTTTCTAATCAATACTTTCAGCTGTATAAATGGCATTCGGAACAGCTAAGTTGAATAATAGATACAATACCTATCACTCTCCCTGTATATTTCCAATATATTTTTCCTTTGATCGCTTTTGTTAAAACTTCATTGCAAGCATCACTACCAGAGAAGGTTTTGAATGACTTTAATGTGTGTGTGTTTGAATCCATCCTATACATAACTATTAAGTGACGCCTCCTTGCCATAGAAAAAAAGAAAAGGACCTTGAACTACAGAAGACATAGCTGAGATGTTTTCAGGAGCCTTTTTAAAAATATAACTCAGAATGTCAATCAGATACCTCCACATTTTCCACATTATTTCCCACACCCATTTATTTTTTTCCCCAGCAATGACCCTGTGGGGTTGGTTTCATCATTAAATGGTGCAAGACCGTCCCTTAGTTTTGGGAATGTCTGTGCTTGAATTTTTCTAATCTAATACTAGAGTGCAAGATCTGGACTTTTCTTTCTGCATTTTACAGCAGGAAAAAGGTAAGTGGTGAAGGTGGAGATTCGTTCTCCAAGTTTATGGGTTGGTTCCCGAATGTTTCATTACTAGGCTAGGTAATATCTTCAGCAGAGTGTAGGGGATGTCAGGGTTGAAATGTTCGGAAACCAACCCCAAGCTTGGAGAACGAATCTCCACCCTCATCCTCCACCCGAGCTACAGATATTCATCACCATTGCAAAAGTTAAGTGGGCTCTGGCAACATAAAAGATATTAAGCACTGACTGACCATTCTCTGCCTTTTCATTCCCAACGCAGGAGAAAGAGCCCAGTGTTTTTTAGTGAAGAAGAAATTTCTGCCTTCTTCCAGGCTCCGTGTAATGGCAATGAGGTACATTACAGTAATCTTCTTAATGAATGGGCACAGACAGACATCACCTCTGTATATAGACTGGGTATGTCTCCATATCTCTGGATATTGTCTCTTTCTAATGTTTCTTTCTTGTTCCCAAATTTTCTGCTTCTCCTTATCTTTATACTATTCATCTTCTGAAAGAATATTATCTTCGAAAATACTCAGGAGACTTTGATGTCATCTTGATGATCTCTATGTGCTTTAATTCTTAGTAGACATAAAAGCAGGAGGATGAAATGTAATAAGGAAGATATAACCAAGGTCATCAGCCTTGTCTACATATCACACTAAGTTCTCCTTCTCCAGGTGTGATTATCAGGTACATGGGCATACAGCATATGCCCATGATGTACCTGATAACACCACCTTGCTCATCAGGTTTTATGCCCCACACCCTACTCAATTTTATTTAGCACCTGCTAATCTGTATTTACAGTTACATAGACATACTTCATTTTCTTCTGCTTTGCTTTATTGTGTTTTGCACATACTGCCTTTTTGAATTCAGATTGAAGGTTTGCAGCTATCCTGCATTAGCCAAATATGCTGGCACCATTTTTTCCAATAGCATTTGCTCACTTCATTGTCTTTGCCTCATATTTTAGTAATTCTCATAATATTACAAACTTTTTCATCCTCATTAATCACTTCAGCAATAATTTTTTTTTTAAAATAAGGCATGTACATTTTTAGACCTAATGCTATTGCACACTATTGAACGTAACTTATATATTATGCAATGGGAAAGTGAAGTAATTGTGTGATTTATTTTATTGCAATATTCACTTTAGTGATGTGATCTGGAACTGAACTTGCGGTATCTCCAAAGTGATACTTTAATGACGTTTCCAATATAGAAAATGAACAGGTTGATCTAATTCAGAAATTACAGTATACTCTCCCTTCATTGTAGTATAGTCATATAGCTTTATAATCCTTACACTCATTGTATTCCTTCCTTGTAGCATATCACCCAAGCTAAGATTGGGCTTCATTTTTTTGTGTGTATGCTTTGAATGAAACAACTTAAGTTTTTTGTTATGATGCCAAGTTTGAAGTTTGATCTTTGACTTTGTAGTGGGTTCCATTGCATATGTCTCTCATTTTTCTTGATTACACAGATGGCTTTGAACCTATTGTGATGTACCCACAAAGACCATCAGGTGAGTATGGTGGAAATGGGAAATGGGATGGGTTTTCTCCCCTGAAATATATCACCGTAAAGGTAATCGTATACTTGTGCTTTATTGATCGTTTTCAGATGCTGCTGTACATGGACATAAGAATGGTTTGATGTTTGAAAATTGGGGGAAGCAATCTTACAACAGTTTATGTACTCAGACTGATTCTGAGAAGTCAACTCCAGTGGCTGAATCCTCACCTTCCACCCTTGAACATTTACTTCTTCCAGAGCCAGATGACCTTGATGACCCCAAGTTCTTTATTGATCTAAATGCTGGGCATATGGAAGACTGTGATGTGTTTGATCCTATATTGACTTTCCTCAATCAAGATAGCTATGTGCCACATTTCCAAAGTCTGTATGATCTCTCTTTTTCCTTCCTCAGTTCTACCTTCTATGGTTTCACCAGTGAAGAGGAGTTAGTCGTATATCTGGAAACATCTAGGAACTGGGCTAAGAGGGGCCACCTTGGTTGGGCTCACATTCGGATATGCTATCTTTTGGGCCGCCTCTGTGTCAGGAAGGCCAAGTTCTCCCAAGCGCGAGTCTACTTCGAGGAAGCCATGAATTCTATGGACAAGGGGTTCGAAGATCTACCTCTACTTACATCATTGCATGCCAACCTTGCTGCCATTTATTTAAAGCAAAAGATGAAACAAAAGTTCTTGCCTATGATTGGGAAAGGCATGACACTTCTGGCCTGCTTGTCTGGACACTGCTTCAGCTCTGAGACTGAACTAGAGGTTGTAATGTACATCCTGAGAGAAGCCATTACTGTAGGCAATACAACAATGGAGATTAGGTCCTGCTTCCTCATTGTCAGACTCTTCTTGCAGCTGGGTAAATATGATGAGGTTCTTCCTTTTGCAGAACGCTTGCAGTTTCTGAATGCACAGCTCACCAGCCAGGTTACCAGCGTGTATCCCTTAGATACAATGCCTTTTCTCGCCTATCTGTATGAAAAAAAGTATGTGCCCCATGTAGCTTTGGCGGCTGCCAGGATGTACTCCCCTAGCAATATAAAAAGTGGCTTCACACCCATTTGGAGAGCTGGATTCATCCTTGCAAACACCTCTAAGCTCTTGAAAGCCCAAGAGAAAAGCCACAACAGCATCTCAGCGCTGGCTTGCTTCTATCTGCATTGCGGGTTGTCCTTCTCCCGCGAAGCTGGGACTGTATCAACTGAAAAGGCCTTGTGTGCACTTTTATCCAAATTGTACCTCAAATACGGCATGCTAGAAAAGGCTGTGCATTACTCCAACCAAGCTGTTGCCCTGGGCAAAGTGATGGGTGAAGAAGAAGCATTTGAAGCATCCCTTTCTTTGGGGTGGCTGTTTATTTTGAACAATCAGCCAGACAAGACTTCAGAGATCATGCAATACCTCCTGTGTTCCCTGCAGCAGACGGACAGTGTCACACAAGATGGGGTGGTTCACAATCTTTTAGCCATTGCCCTTAAAAGAGAGGGGCAGGTGCAAAAGGCAGCAGAGAACTACTTCTGGGCCTTGAAGAAAGCCCAGGAAAATGGAAATCAGCGGAACCAAGCCATTGCCTTAGCCAACTTTGGTTGCCTAATCACATCTTTGGGGGCTTACTATTTAGGAGAATACTATTTTCTCCAAGCCATTCAGTTGTATTTTGAACTCCAGGATGGTGATGATACACAAATGGAACTGGTGCACGTTTTGTTATGGTTGGCTCAGTCCAAGCTAGAGAGGCGTAAGGCAGAAGAAGGCATAATCTTTTACGAGATGGCCTTGGCCATTGCCTTGAAGACTCAAAATGTGATAAGTGAGTACTTCCTTGGGGAAGTTGTTCAACTTACGTTTGTTATTTATTTGGCAATTTTTTTAAAAAAAAATATCTCTATCTTATCTGATGCTGTGTAGGTCAACTTCATGTCACTGAGTCCCTCTGCCATTTCTATAGTAAAGTGCATCCTGATACCAGAACCTGCATTCTATACCATGAGCATCAAGTTCTCCTACTTCGGCAACTTCAGGACAGAGAAAAAGAAGGACACCTTTTACAGGACCTCAGCCAACTCTACCAAAGTTTACATACACCCAGGTGAGTCAGCACTCAGGTTCCCGGTTAAATGTTGAAATAATGACTAGGACTCAAAGTGTTGCAATATTTTGAACAGTGTTTTGGTTACATTGGATTTTGTCATTAAGCAATTCCCTTTTATTGTTTTAAGTGAAAAACAATAATATTTAAAGCATGAATATTCTAGAATATTGATGTCTTTATGCCCAAGTCCCACTGTTTATAATCCATTGAACACTAGATCATCACTAGAATCTTTTCAAAAGATGCATTCATTTTTAATCTATCCTCTGCCATTGATTTTAATGTCAGATGCTTTGAACACTTTGGAAAGAAGGGGGTGGGATCTTAAAACAATAAATAATACTAATTTGATATTATTAGTTTATATGTATTATTTAGTAACAATGAAATATTCCCCCGTGTTTAGTTGTCTTGGTCTGAGAAAATCGGCATAGATTAATATTTGTGACACTTTGAAACAGAGCACATTTTCTCTTGGTATGACAGAAATCACTTCATCAGTCATATAGTATGTTCACTTGCCAGATAAATACAGATGACAGAGACATTTGGAATATAAGGAAAGAGCCAAAAAGAAAGCATGTACACAGATTTCCTTGCCCTTAAAAAAAGATATAGAAACAATTCTGCATTCAGATGCAGAATGTCAATATATTTACTGTAAATTCCATTCAGAACTCCTTTGTTAACAAATATAGTTATATTAATATGCCTTGTTACAAGTGACTAAAAGAAAGACACTGGACTTACATACAATAACCAGGATCCAAAGAGGAGTGAGTGCACAGGAGAAAATCTGTATCTTTCACCAGAAATTTCAAGCTAGGTTTGTCATAATGGTTCACTTGCTTTAAGTTCCTACCTTTTTTTTTGTTATTTCTTTTAATAAATAATTTGTTTGAAACATTTAAAGAACAGAATAAATAGCTACATAAGAAAAAAGGCAGAAAAAGATATGGGGAATAAATAAATATCAGCAAAGATAGTTATAAAATTTAAAATGTACTAACTTGATATTTCATTAATTTGTTAATTAAATATATAGACCTAGATTCCATATATTACCTTAAGAAAAAAGTTAAAATCTCTATAAGATTCTGAGATCAATACTGATAACATTGTTATTTGTCATTGTTCTAAAAATAAATGCACATAATTATATAAAAGAAAGAAAAGGGAAAAAGAGAAAGAATTTAAAATATAAAAAGGAAAATAATTCAATAAAAACCAATATTAGGTTTTAATCTCTCTCCCATTGTTTCTGACTAGCACTTGTATCAATGTACTTTATTAGATGTCAAATGATATCATATATGATATTCATATCATATTAAGATAAATTATTAGCAGCTTGTGATATAGTGATTGTTCTTTTGTTATTTATTTAGTCAGTCTGTCTATCTTTTCATCTGTAGTGAACTTTAAAGAATCTCAGAGCCAGCTAATGTTCTATTGAAATTTTTCTTCCTTCCTTCCTTCCTTCCTTCCTTCCTTCCTTCCTTCCTTCCTTCCCTCCCTCCCTCCCTCCCTCCCTCCCTCCCTCCCTCCCTCCCACCCACCACTCCCTCCCTTTCTCCCTCCCTTCTCCTCGCTCCCTCTTTCAAAACCTCAAATTTAGACCCTGGTGGTCCACATTTATTTGGGCTATTTGGAAGCTGGGGTAAATTTATTCCATTGCAAATGACAGAAAAATGATAACGTAATGTACCAATGAACAGATATCCCACAGCCTGCAAGATGAGGGCAACACATCTCAGGAGTGTGGTGTTCATATTTCACATGTGTCATTTGTAGTGAACAGGTCATTCATCATCCTGAAACTCCTTCTATAGTGTGTCTCCAACGTGACAGTTAGGGGAAACATGTACCACATAGTGTGATACCATTTGGTCATGAAACATTAGTGGCAGTCCAGTTGTCCTTCCATTAAGAGTGATATCTTTAGAACAAGCGCTTATTTAAGAACCTGTTTAAAGGTCCATCTGCTGAAAAGAATTTCTCTATTGGATTTAAAACCAAAGGAAAGAATTCATGAAGGTCACACGATACAGTTTCTTGTAAGGGATGTTTTATAGAGTGGATTAAAATGGGGCAGTTTGTTTTGACTATGCATGAGTTTTACTAATTTCTTTGTAATAAAGAAATATATGTAAATCCAACAGGTCTTTGAAACAGGCATTGGACTGTACCAAGCAGAGCCTCAGAATATTTATTGACCTGGAGGAAATTGTTAAAACAGCTCAGGCCTGGTTACAGGCTGGTAGGCTCTATTATCAAATGCAAGAGAACGAACTTGTGGAAATGTATTTACAGGTACATAAAAAGGTTATTTTCGAAATTGATATCCTCCTGGCATGGGACTTGGTATTTTTTTTTTTTTAGTAGTTATCACTTTTTACCGAACCACTTTGTAAAAGATTATTGCAAAAATATGATTTCAATCATTGGATAACACAGATCACTTATCAATCTTTATAAAATGTTAGTTTTCATATGTCTGGCACATGAGAATGCTGAGTCTAACAATACAAGGCAGCACCAACCATGGCAATAAATTTCCCTCTAGCTAAGATAGATAGATAGATAGATAGATAGATAGATAGATAGATAGATAGATAGATAGATAGATAGATAGATAGATAGATAGATAACTGTGGTTCAGCCAAGATATTGGCTGAACCACAGATATTTTGCATTGCACAGATGCATGTTTTGTCCTCAAAGCTTTATGCAAAATGCATGATTACATATTGCACACTTATCTTAATATTAGATCATATTAAATATTGATGTTTAATATTGAGTTATCTCATATTTAATAATGAAAATCTATGACTTTCATTTGTGGGTGCAAAATTTAGATTTATAAGCAACATTTTGATGTGTAGTGTGTGGTGATTTCAGAGATTTGGTAGTAAAAAGTAAGAGGGGGTTGAGTAGAAGAACATTAGAGTGATGAATATCAGACTATCAAAAAAAAGGAGTACTGAATGTTAAGAAGTAAAATAAGAGGGTGTATATTACTGAGCAATGAAAATCTCTCTGCATGGAGAGATTTTTGAATTTTTTGCACCTAATTTCCATTTTTTTCCTTTGGAGTTATGATGTCTCTGCCATTGAATTTTATTTTAAAAAAATGTCATGCAGTATTCTGTATTTTGTTATGCATAAGAGCCTTACAATGTATGCAGCTAAATTGAAGTGCCTTGAGTTGTATTGAGCAAAATGTCACCCTTTTTTATGATGCTATAGCCTCAGCTGTTAACCTCACTGGTTCCTCTTTTCAGGCATCCATAGAGACAGCACTGAAACCCAAAGAGCTGCACCTGGCCATGGGATTATATGAAGAGGCAGGAGATGTCTTCTTCAATGGAATCAGGAACAGGCATCAGGCAGTGGAATATTACAGGGTATCAACTACAAGATATATTTATATTGACATTTCTAGAGGTTGCCACTAGTGGGTGTTTCTAACATTGATGGAAAGAAACTGTACAGAAGTAGGAAAGTGGAAAATGAGATGTATATCAGACAGGTATCATGGGGGTGTGGGGAGGGGAAACCACCAATCTACTCCAGTGATTCCTTCTGTGCCTACGTGCTAATATTGCCAGCTGAAAATAAACATACTGGAATCTAGGAGTATAGTTAGGCATGGCAGTGAAGGTGAGAGGACCGCTGATTGTGTTGTGGCTGTTAATTGTGGAAGTAAGATCATGGTGCGGAATTTTCTTGTTGTTGCTCTTTGTGTATGTATCATCTTTTTTTTAATCCATGCCTTCATGATACAACATATGGCTTGACTGGAAAAGGTCACTGGTTCAATCCCTGATACCTTCAATTAATACTGGAAAAACATTTTTTTTAAAAAAAAAAGAAACCTGGATTGCTGCTGCTGCTGATTGCTAGAGTAAAAATGCAGTCCAGTGCAACTGTGGCATTTGATAGCTTGATGGTTGTCCTTGCAAGAAATGCCCCTTCCATCTGAACTGAGGGATGCATTCTAAAAGACTTTACTTAAATATCTTTAGCAACAAAGTAAGCAAGAGTTCTCTTTCTTTCTATGTGTGTGTGTGTGTGTGTGTGTGTGTGTGCTTTTCCTCTTTTTAGTAACAAAACTTTACTTTCTCTTTTTAAGTGTTCATAGCATTAATGAAGTTGTTCCCTTTTTAAAAAAGAAAAAAGAACATGTATAGCCCTATCACGTTTAAAAATAAAAATAAAAACTTTTTTTTTTTTAGAAAAACATGCCCACTTCCTGAAAGTCTATAGTGGTCTGATTGATCCAACAGTAGCCTTTTCTTTCATATTAAACAATGTGTGCAAACTGTGTTAAATTTATAATGACATAATACTTTTGTTGAATTAAATAGACATAAATCTGTTTCTAGGCAAAAGCCAAACGGGCAGCCATCCAGTTGCCCAAAACAAGGAAACAAAAAGCCAAATGATCTCAGGTTCATCTAAAGTTCAAGAGAAGGTTAAATGAGAACCCAGGAAAGTTACGCTTGGGCTTCTTATCTGTAAACCTGAAAACTGTGAGATATGTTCATTTCGGTTAATGAAAGAAAATGATGCTATGGAAAATGATGATCAAAGAGACTGAATGAATGGTCAGGTCTTCCTTGCTTTGTGTGGCCTCTCTGAGGGACTCTTAGTGGGCTACATGGGGAGGATGGCTAGTAGAAAGTTATGAAACCCCCATGACAAATTGTTTCATCTTTTCACCAGGGAGGAGCTATACCTTTGGCCAGGAAATTGAGAGACACACAAACGGAGTTGAGAGTGTTCAACAAGCTAGCTGAACTCCAAATCGGGCTCCACAATTATGAAAATGCTTTGGAATTTGCTACCCTGGCAGTCAGACTCAGTGTGGATGTAGGTAGGAAGGAATCAAGGTTTATAATGCAAGAATATTCAACTCATTTTCTGAAAATTGTCAATGATTTGTGAGTAGAAAAATAATCAACATACATCTCTTAAAAGATGGTCTCACCCAAGCGAATTTAAAATGTGGAAATATTGGGATTTAATTTGGCATCACCTAAGTCAATTTAAAATACTCAAGTTAGCCTCAGTAAATGTTTTAAAAGGCACAAAATCTGATTACAAAGGTAAGTAGACATTTATTATACTTGACTTCACTTGGAATCAGAGAAATGGTTCTTCATGGATTTTATGAATCCACAACCACTAGGAAAAAATTACCAGATAAATTTATCCTTCTTTCTGATATCCCAGTCAGAGATTACTTAATCGGCAGTGTACAAAACATTGCTTCTTTTTGGATACAGTATTTACCGGTAGTAATGATATGATATTACAAGCAACAGCCTAGAAATTCTTAACTGAAAGCAAATGGAATGTGTTTCTATCAAATAGATTATTTTACGTATCCTTGTCATTTTTGCCATCTTCATTTTGTTGTGTAACTGCTCAACATAGGACAACATAATTTTTTTTAAAAAAATATGAGTAGAATATTTCTGCATGAGCTTTTGAAGATGGCACGTCCAATTTCATCGCAGTGAAATTTAATAGTCTACATTATCATGTTTCAATCAAGGAATCTTTCCTTCATTTTTTTCATTTCCTCTGTGAATGATTGTGTCTATGGAAACATTGTACGGACATTTTTCAAGATTGCAGCAATGGACTGTTTAATGCCTACCATATGAAATTGGCATTTCTTCCCTATCATTTAGTTTTTTATAACATTAGGAATGTGCATAAATAACAATTGTTTGCATTGATGGTTATGGTTGTTACTGTAAAACTTTTCAGCATGAAGTATTTGCACTGTACATTAACTTCTGGGGGAATGTTTTTCTCAAGTGGGAAAAAAGACACTGGAAACATGGAGACTGTTTGGAAAGATGGTTTAATGGTGGACCAGATCACATGGCTTGAACTCCTGAACAGAAAAAAGGACCAAGATGCTGAGAGTTCCTGAGTTTTATACCCTCTGTTGGGCCCCACCTCTCTGTTTCCTGTTCCTAAGAAATGTATCCCATTGTCTGTCAGACTCCCAGGAGGCGGGGGTCTTAGCTAACTTTGTAGGCTTTGTCTGGGTCCCAGGCTTATTTGAGTGCTAGCTGATGTAATCTTCCCAGGTGCCATGTGGTGAGATGGGCAGAGAGCTAATTCTACCTTTGTTATGTAGAACAGAATGGCTCAGGCCTTAATGGCCCATTGACAAAGATGGAGGGATGATTTTCGCCTCCCTTTTAAGGCGAAATATTCAGCCCTTCCTAAAATATTTCATTTTATAGGAGAGAGGTGGATGCTAACTTCCTACAGGAACAAAAAGGGAACATGTTGCAGTCTTCAAAACTCCTGGAAACAATTCCTGGGAATTAGGCAGGAAACAATTGAAATGTTGCTGCTCGGAGAACATGGTCTTTTGGTGCTGTAGGAGGAAAGGGAGAGTTGTAAATGCTCCAGCCTTTACAATCACCCCAGAGTTCATTTATGCCATTTTGACACTTTTCTTCTTTCAGGAGATCATTTGCAAGAATTGGTTGCCTTTCATCGGCTGGCAACTGTGTATTACCTTCTGCAAATGTATGAGATGGCTGAAGACTGCTACCTGAGAACGCTCTCTTTGCATTCACCAGAATTGCAAGGGGTTCAAGAAGCCATATATTACTCCAGGGTTTACTACCGGCTAGGAGATCTCACTCTCCACAAATTAAAGGTGAAAGATAGCATCTGTAATGTAATAACGACCTGTTGCATTTTAGCAAAGATGCTCTAGTGTGATTTACTTTGCACTTAAAAATGAAGGCATTCAGAATCTGGTGAAAATATTGAATGAGTGCATTTTTTTTCATTGCTGCAATGTCAGCAGCTTTTCCGTTTTCTGGTCTTCCAAGTCATTTTTGTTCAGTTAATATTTTTTTTAAGTTTACAAAAGGGATATGCTATTTATTTCAGGCTAATGTCCAGACTCTGGCCTTTGCATGATAAATCATTCAAAGGGATATGTTTCAAAGCTAGGATAAAAGCTAAATTTTACTTTATTCCATTTCAGTTAAATTGAGCCGCTATGATCCTTTCTCATACATTCAATAATTCCTCATCTTCTTTCAAATTAAAATAGATGTTCGGTTGCACTTTGGAGTATAGCAACCAGAGCCAAAATGTAACTATCGCCAAGAAATTACTAAATGTCAGTAAAAGCCTAGAACTCTCTGAAATCTTTCTCCTGACCTTTATTATTCATCAGAGGTTTTTCAGTCCAGATCTGATACGCTCTAATTTGGAAAGGTTTCTGGAAGCTTCACACGCTGCTTGGGAGAACTTCACATGGCTTGGGATGCAGACTGTCAACTGATTTTATAATATTCCATGCTGTTGTCTTCTACTTTTGATGCTCTTCTTTTTTTTGTGTTCTGCAGTTGCCATTCCCTTTCTTAAATACTCTTGCTTCAGATACGATATTCAGTAGCACTACCCTGCCCCTTCAGGAGCTCTCCACATGTCCCTTCATACATATTATATTATTATATTATTTCATACTTATTAGTTGAGAGACCGCCTGCTGCCAATTACCTCCCATAGACCCGTTAGATCGCACAGGGTCGGCCTCCTCCGGGTTCCGTCTACCAGCCAATGCCATCTGGCTACCACCCAGGGGAGGGCCTTCTCTGTAGCAGCTCCGGCCCTTTGGAATGAACTCCCCGCGGAGATTCGGACCCTCACCTCTCTCCAGGCCTTCCGGAAAGCCATCAAAACCTGGCTGTGCCGGCAGGCCTGGGGTTGATGAGTTCCCTCCCCTCTCGACATGTATGGCTATATGACTCTTGTGTATTTTAATTACATGTATTGTGTTTGTATCCCCTTTTCCCCTTTTGAGTTGTTCGCCGCCCTGAGTCCCTCCCGGAGAAGGGCGGCATACAAATCAACTAAATCTTAAATCTTGTACTTACTATGTATGAAATTAATGAATTATTATCCCAAGCAATCAAATCTACATTCATTTGCTCTGTATACATGGTAAGCTGGGAGTGTTCTGCCTTATTATAATCATTGCCATCAATCTGCCTTATTATAATCCAAACTGGGAGAAAAGGTTGATGTATAGGGTTATGCTAGTTTCAAGGTTTCTCTGTTGGGAGTCAGGTGGGGCTTCATAATATAAGTTGGAAAAGCCAATTCAGGTTCCAATCTGTAGCAATAGCACTTAGACTTATATACTGCTTTACAGTGCTTTATAGCCCTCTCTAAGCAGTTTATAGAGTCAGCCTATTGCCCCCAACAATCTGGGTCCTCATTTTACCAACCTTGGAAAGATGGAAGGTTTGAGTCAACCTTGAGCCTGGTGAGATTCAAACTGCCAAATTGCAGTTAGCTGGCATTCAGCAGAAGTAAGGCTCCTGTAATGACTGTTGAAAGGTTCTTCTAAATTTCCTAGGCAATGGATTTCATCCCTACCATGCTTTCAGCCTTGACTGGAAGCCTTCCAGTGTTTCACTTTCTCTCTCTTTCCATTTATTCTCAGGATGAGCAAGATGCAGCCAGTTACTTCTTCTTGGCCTTGGCTGCTACCACTGAATTTGATGACCGCAATTGGCAAGGCAAGATCCAAGCCAGGCTGGCTCAAATATTTACTAATTCCCAAACAAATAAGAGCCCAAGAGGGTGGACAACATATCGGGCCCGATGGTTAAGTGAAGGAAGACATGATGTATGATCCATCTGTTATGGAATTCACAGCTCATGAAGAAAGGACATCATTGTCCCTCTGCCAAGAAAAGAAGAGAATCATCATCTGGTGCTTCTAGTCCCTTGTGTTTCTGAATGAATAGAAATCTTGTGGGCTGTTGTAAATGGATATACACTGGCCATCAGCTCACGTGTTCTGACTGAAAAAGCAAGCTCATATTTTTTTATTTTCTCAACAACATGTAAAGAAGACTCATTCACATACATGGGCCTTATTTAAGAGATTAGAGGGTGCAAAAGAATCAGTTGAAGCACGATTGAGAGACAGTTTGGTGTAGTGGGCATCAGGTTAGAAACTGGTTGACTGTGAGTTCTACTCCCACCAAAGAAAGTTGGGTGACCTTGGGACAGCCACTTTCACACAATAGCCAATCACTTCTGAAAAACCTCACCAAGAAAACAGCAGAATTTTCCAGGCACTATCTAAGAATCAATATGACTGAGCGGGAGGGCGAAAAGAGCAAGATAATGACTGCACAACATAGGAGCTGAAAAGGTATGTGTGTGTGCAGATTGTCTGTGATAAGAAATAAATGGGGCTGATCCTTGGAGAGGATATTCAACCTGCATCCATTCATCCTCAGTGCCAAAAGGCAAAGTCATTTACAAGATAGACATCAACGGAAAGCCTCTGACAGCCTGAACAAAAGAGAAAAAGTGCGAAAAAAACGCTCTTGCAGCAAATGTGATTCTTTGTTCCTGTGTTATCACACCAGCATCAGTTATCTGTGCTTAAACCAGGAAGGGGGAAGAATCTACCCAGCCACAGCTCCTCTCAAAAAGTTAAGCAAAGCTAGATCTATGTTTCAATGGAAAACATTATGAAATCCCAGGGCTATAAACTGGCTATGGAGTTAAAAAAAAAGCATCACAACAAATTGCTTCTATATTATTGGCAAGAAAATAATGCAAGAACATGCATAAAGTCACCAAGTGCCAAGTATAACTCAAATACTTATCAGTATTTATATTTATTTTGGTTTCTCATTAATATCTGCCTCATGCATCAAATAAACTAAATTAAGATCCCAAAAGTATCCTTTGGAAAGGATGGAACCCAGAATACCATATCCTAAGAATGATTAAATGAACTCTTCAGAGGTATCTCCTTCCTTCTTAATGATTTGCACTGATCCTGAAGAAGAAAAGAAAACGGTTCCTGTATATCTAGAGAAGGAAACACATGCATGGAAGCCTCTTGGGAAAGCAAAGACACCTCCATACTCAGCCAGATGTATTGGGCTTCCATACTGCTGGAGGGTAGCTACAAAACTTTCGGATTCTTTGTCTCAGTCAGATGCCCTCAGGAAGAGCGTGCTTACTACCCCACCATAGCTCTATCTGACATGTAGCTCATTGGATTACCTTAAATCATTTGCTCTCTGCCAAACCTACCTCACAGGGTTATGAAGGTTTGTTAACAAGCTTCATATGAGATGATCTCTATGCATGATGACTTGATTTGATCTCTTTAGAAGAAAGTTAGGAAATAAAGACACATTTCTTTTTGCCTGTAAGCTATTGACTGTCCTCATAGCCAAGAATCAAACATTTGTTTTCAAGCTTCTTTTTTTTTCAGAATCGAAATGTGCTTTTTTAAAACAAAAAAAAGGAAGTTTGACATTCTTAGGAGGCTTAATGATGTGCTAGCTTTGAGGTGCTACAGAGGTACAGACCATCTTGTAGCCCCACCAAGTATATTCGGTTCAAATGAAAACTCAAAGCCAATTGTCCAGAGTTTCTGCATGTGGAAATATTTTGATATGACCAGGGCTGAAAGTGGGAAGCTGAACTGAGATAGGCTCATTTTTGATGCTGTGTAATTGAATTGTGCTTCCTTTAAAGTCAGGGTATAAATATTTTAGGGGCCAAAGACTGTATCTGTCTTCTGAATAGCATGCCAGAAGTGAGATCCATAAAGGGAGTGTGACCAGCATTACATCTGGGTTAATTAAATTTAAAATTAACAAATCAGATACAACAGTAGGATAACTCCCCAATTCCTATATTTTTCCCTTGAAAATTATTAACAGAATTGGAGCAATTCTGGGGCTCAGAAGCCTTGGAGAGCAGCAGATTGTTTCAATCAAATCATTTTGCTTCATGAAACAATCTTTGAAACATCTTGCCTTGCCTCTTAAGATTTTGTTTTTGAAATATAATACAGACACAAATTCACCTTATTCTGTTTTTACAAGAACATTCTAGAGGAGCTTGTCCATCCATTTCCATTTTGTGATGAATTGGATATCTCGACAATTTAGAGCAGACCTGATTCCCCATGCAATAAATAATGGTTATGTCAGATTGTGTTTTGAATATTAAGGAAGAAACACAAACCAGGTGCAAGCTTTGTCTCTCTTCTTCTGTCTACTGGTGAGACCCCTGGGGGACTTCCCCTGACCTGCTTTGTGTCTGAATGTTGAGTTTTGCACAAAGGTATGAATCAAAGTAATGAAAGATAGGTCACACCAAAACTGGAGAAGTATTCACGAAATTAACATTGTGTGTGAAATCTTCTCGGTTATACTAGCAGCCATTCTGAAGTAGGATAATTATAAATTTTTCAATTCTCTGCCAAGCACTGCTAACAGCCATTCACAATGACTTCAGAACAAATGTTGCAGCACCAAATAAGTAGTAAATACGACAGGTTCAAAATTAGACTACATGTTATTTATGCAGATGGCTCGAGGTAATTTTCTTTTATTACCTTTCATGAAAAATGCCTCCAATAGAAAATCTGGATTTGTCTGAAAATCCCACTTAGTATCTTCTAGACACGAGCTAATGATCATAGCTACCTATGTTTATATATGGATCCTGGGTGTTATCACTGATTAAACAGATTTTAGCATTTGCTTTTTACTCGTACCATAGCTCAGCTCACCGTTAGAGGGCAATAAAGGCAGTATTTTCAATTCCTTTTTATCTTTCAGTCCTTATTAAGAACAAGAATCTGTTAAGAAATTGATAAAGGCTTCTAGGCAGTCTGAACTTTTCAGACTTATCTGTGGCTGGAAATGTTGAGAAACATGACACTTTTTCTGGACATTTCTCTACATCCAATACAAATCAAATTTCCTAATGTTATGCACAGAAGCCGAGATTTGTTATCTTACACTCATTTTTTTTAAAAAAGTCTACTGCAATAACAAGAACTTGCTTCTCATTAAAAAAAAGAATTCTTTATTGTTTAAGGGGAAATTTAAAAACAATCCATGTTAGATTGACAAACTTAAATGATGTCATGGCATAGTATGACTTAAACCAGAATATATTACTGGAATAACACTTGTTCTTTGAAAAAATATCAAAGCAGTTCAAAAGATTTCATGACAGCATGCACAATCTCTTTCTCATGTACACATGTACATACATTTTTCTTCTTCCTTGTATAGAAACAGATGTACTCTTTCACTAAATTTCTACCTGCTTTGACTTGTTTGGACAATGGATGGAAAAGTAGGTGGAAATAAAAGGGATTTTTTTTCCTTTTCTGCTCTCTGAGCTGGTTGCTGGCTACCTCAGAAAGAGGTAGACATTGCCTGCAGTTCTCTACACTAATGCCAAGCCATTCTGCCAAACTCCCCTTTATTTGGACATTCAAGTTTATGGTTATTTATTTTACTTCCTTGGAGTTCTGACTGAGTTAATGTAAGCAATTCATGAGAAAATCTATGAGACACTTGAATATGCACCAGGAGCATTGTTTAGCTTCTTTTCTTGGTTTTAATTGCTCAAGATCTACACTTGAGACCTCTTCTCACAGTTCTTCAACGTTTCAATTGGGCAGTGACAGAAGTACTTTCCTAGGGGGTTGTGTTTCCAATTGCCAGTATCTGGAAGGAGGGCAGCATTGGTCCAAAGGAGCCTTTTTCTGGAAAGCTGGTGGAAAGCAGTACTTGGACTTAAAGTAGGGAAATCCAGTTTCAAGACGCTGCTTCATCAATCGATTTAATTGGGTCTCTTTAGACCAATCACTTTGTTTCAGTGAAAACTGTGTTTGCTATGTTGAGGTTAAAAAAAAACCTTTACTATATAAGTAAAATGAACTTTTCCTTAGTTCAACATAGAGACCCATTTTAGTGGCTTTAAATTTTTTACAGAGACATTTTGCCTGAAATTAGATTAGTTTTTTTAACTAAGATTCACTGCTTACCTGACTAACCCTTTTGTACTCAGAGACACAAAGAGTTGTGGTTAAAAAGAGCAATCCTTTGAGTGCTGGTTAACTAGTGTTCTTGGTGCTAAGATACAGCAAGTTCAATCCCCAACATGCTTGCTTGAAAATCCAAACCACTGAACTCTATGGGGATAGCTTTTAATGCTTCAACAAATTAAAATGTTAGATTTTGTTCTGCTTAAGTACACTTTTGACAGCTGGAAACTCTCACATCTCCTGTAAAGTAGGTAAACATGCATTCCAGCTGAGAAAGTGACTCAAAAACATTAACTTCTATGTCTCCTTTAATTCACTGCATAGCCTGGGAAAATTCAATAAGGGTATTACTCTCCAATTTCAAAATTGTCCCACATGGCACAATTTCTTTTTCCTCCTTGACAGATCTTAGTTGTTTTCATAGTGGGAAATGAAACCTTGGTGCCCAGAGATAATTTTTATATTCAAGAGCCACCCCAGCAATTTGAAAATGCTCTTAGTGAAGCTCTTCATTCAGAAGACATCCATATTGGCCTTACATGACAGATAAAAACTTTTTTTAAAAAAATCTTTTGATTGGGAGCTATCCAAAGTTGGTTGAAAGATATGTGTCAATAAAAGGACTAGCACATGCATGCTAGCCATTCCCGACTAGGGGGTGGTGCTCACCTCCGTTTCTAAGCCAAAGAACCAGCGCTGCCTGAAGATGTCTCTGTGGTCATGTGGCTGGCATGCTAAACGCTGAAGGCGCATGGAGCACTGTTACCTTCCCACCAAAGTGGCTCCTATTTTTCTACTTGCATTTTTTACATGCTTTCGAACTGCTAGGTTTGCAGAAGCTGGGACAAGTAACAGGAGCTCACTCCATTATGTGGTGCTAGGGATTCGAACAGCTGAACTGCCAACCTTCTTATCAACAAGCTCAGCATATTACCCACTGAGCCACCGCCTCCCTATGTGACAATAGGCATAATAGGCACAAATAAATGAAATAAAAAAGACTTTCCAGTTGTCAATTCCAGTTGTCCCCATCATTCCCCCCCCCTTGATATTACATTTTTAAAATGTAATATTTCCCATGGAGTAGGGGTTTATCCCTTTCCTAGTACAGTATTTGGCATTATGATTTATTTTATGAATGACTGATGATGAAAAATTAGTTGCTGAAGTTTCTGGTAAACACCAAGATGCTGGGTCTATACAACTGTAGATTGGAAAACAGTTGAAGGCTGGAAAATCTGGTTGATCTCAGGAGCTGAAGGAGGGTAAATGGAATGAACATAACACTGTCATCTGAAAAATAAAAGAGTTTTGCCATCTGCTGTAGATTTATCCTTTGGAAATGCTATAGCGTCAGCCTGTATTCCTCTTATAATTACAGTTGCTTAGGAGCGTAAGAAAACCCTATAAAATAAAAATGCAGAATGAAAGTTAACCCATTAAGGACAGCACTATGGTTAAAAGTTACGGAGGAAAATAGTTGCTGTGGTAATGATAATTGAAATTCATAGGGTAAAAGTTGCTGTAGAAATGAATCACATATTATGCTGGAGATGCCCAAGAATTGGGGTGTGATAATGAGCACGTTTGGATTTCAAAAACATAATTCAGTGCTATGGAACATACATGTGGCCCAGTAGTGGGTTTTGGCTCCTGTTGCAACTGGTATACTGCAACGAGAGCCGGGCATGCACCATGGGCACACACACTGTGCATGCATGAGCACCCATGCAGGTGCCATACACTGCGCCTACGGTGCCTGCGCTTCAAATACAGGTAAGGAATGAGGGCGGGTGGTCTCTCCAAAGCACCATTCCAATACGGTGGCTGCTGCTTCCAGCAGGCACCGGTACACACATACCGGGGTGTACTGCCTGCAACCCACCACTGATGTGGCCACTCATGAAACACCCATGCCCCAAGACGTACCATAATTCTGATGGCATCACTCCTGCCATTTCTTCTCTATGACTTCGTCTTACCTTTTTTTACCCCTACCTCAAACCCCCAACAGAAAGACAGACTTGGAAAGACTCCTAGATTGTAGCTATCTTATGTTTCACATTTTTGAGGATTTGCTTTAACATTCTTGGAAACAAATATAACACTTTGTAAAAGATGTTTGCTTGATCTCATAAAGCTAAGCAGGGTTAGACCCAGAGGTGGGTTCCTACCAATCTTGCTTTACCATTGCTTCTAACCATGACACCACTAACTCTCGAATAGCTACTTGATCTGTCCTAAGTATTGAACCTAATTCATATATTCTTGTTTCTTGAACTGAGGAATAAATTTCAGAAAAAGAAATCTGTATTGCTCTGTGAATCTACCTATGACATTCATTCTTCTTGATCTAAAACTATATCTTTCCTGTTTGTTGGGGGACATCCTTCCTGAAAAGACTGTACATTGTACATTACCTGTACTCCTCAGATTACAACCACAATCGAATCCAAAGCACAATATTGTTTTATTTCTTTTTCAGTTAGTATTATTTAACAGGATGAAGAATAAAACGTACTCAAAGATCCAAAGATCCAAGGAACTACACAATTGCTGACAGTATCAAAAAAGCTAGAGATATTGTCAGGACAATTGCTGTTAGTTCAACAGAGGCAGAAGGGGGGGTCTCAAAAATGTACCTCATATGTTCAGAACAAAGAACCCGCCTAACTGTTCCAAACATTAGCAATTTGATGACAATAAGCGTTATTGGCATGCCTGTAAAAAGATGGGACCCAATTCCTCCAGTCAAAAAGTGGCTCAAAGCATACCATCACACGGCGGATGATCCACGAGTGAAGAGCCAGAGAAGTACAACTGAGGATGCTGGAAACAAAAGAACAATGTGAAAACATCTTCAACCACAAAACCAATAACACAAGTAAGTACTAGAGTGTATCTCTTTCATTGTGTTATTCTTATGTAAGGTCTAAATGCATGCAATTAAAGTCTTGCTTTCTGTGTCTCTTCTTTGTGCAGGTCATTGGAGCAAGGTGGTCAGTGGTATTGAAGACCAGCAGGACAATCAGCTTTCCTCTGTAAGTAGCTGTTTTATGTAAGTGCAAGCAATTAAAGTCTTTCTTTCTGTGTCTCTTCTTTGTGCAGGCCATTCATTGGAGCAAGGTGGTCAGTGATGTTGAAGATAGGCAAGGACATCTTCCTTCTGTAAGTAGCTCTTTTATTGTTTTGTGTACTTATTTTATTCTTATTTAAGTAGTAAGCGCACAAAATAATACATTTACTTTTTTATATCTTCTTTTGGTAGGTAATTCATTAGGGCAAAGAATTCAGTGACATTGACTTGGCCACTCCCACTCAGTCACATGATTTCTAAGCCACTCCCACTCAGTCACATGACTGCCAAGCCACTCCCACTCAGTCACATGACCACCAAGCTATGCCCGCAGGGCCACACCCACAGAATAGGTTAGTGGTGGATTGCAGGCTGTATGCCCTGGGATGGGCATACCGGTGCCTGCCCGGAGCACCGGATACCGTTCCGGTATGGTGCTCTGGAGGACCCACCCGCCCACCTGCCCACCTGTCATCCTTACCTGTCTTTAAACTCTTCGGCGCTTCCGCACACATGCACGACGCATACAGCACCTGCACAATGCTCCTCTGAGCAGCTGGAGTGTCATGGAGGCTCGCGGAGGTATCATTGGAGGGTAAGACGCATGCACGTGCTTTGTGTGTGTGCATGCATGCTGCGCGCGTTCATGTGGAGGATGCTGGGCCCCATTGCAACCATATTGGTTGCAATGGAATCCGGAACCCACCACTGGAATAGGTAGTAAAAAAAATTGAAACCCATGCCCTGGTTACACTGAATTAATACAAGGACTGGAGACTATCAAGATATTTTATAACTGAAGATGGACTGGGAAGTTTAAAAAAAACCTCATTTAAAAAAATAATTATTATAAACCAGAAAACAATGGTAAATGTAAACTAATTTTTAGCGTTTTCATAAGAGCTGCATAGATATATCCATATTGCTATTAGCTCAACTTGAAGGAGACTTGGTCATATTGCTTTGCAAAGCAACTTCAGAAGACTATGCAGAAAGGGTCAAGATGATGAGTATTTTTCATAGACATCTCTGATTGCACAGTCCTATCTTCTTATCTTTGTTCAAGTAATTTTAAAAATAGTAATAATCCAAGAATGGAGTGAGTATGACCATGGAGAAAAATGACCAGAAGGACAGGTGTAACATCTGGTGTCATTTGGGCAAACTGCCAGATGATCTATTGCATTGGGGAAATACCGTTGCCATCACAGCATTCCAGAAATGCATTCCCTACCTTGCTTTTATTATAAGATATTCCTTCCCATAAACATCCCATACTTCTAAAATGGCAGTCCTGAACGTTGTTCCACCAACATAAGCATTAGATACAGAGAATTAAATTAGTTAATAAATTCAGCAGCTGCATATTACATTCTGCCCAAGGTACTAGAATGTAAACAGATAACAAGTAGAGGCCACAGGGGATGGTGAAAAATGCTGGCAACCAGATGGTGCAATCAAAACTCTACCTGTTTTAGGTACATTACACATTTGAAGCAAATAGACTCAGAATAGACAAAGCTTTCATGGCACCCTCAAGGCTGCCATTTTTACCTTTTCTGGACAGACTCCTGCGTACTGATACAAAAAAAAAGTCTTCAATTGTACCTAGCATGGGATGAACTACATGTGCTATTTTGCCCAAACCCAGCCCATATGGCTCTTGTAATATATAGAAGATGGATTAGAATACTGGAGCTTTTTCCCCTCAGTTCCTCAACAGTGATTTAATCTGATCAGCTGGGGGGAAAAGACCAATGAATTTGCAAGGGATAAAGCACAAGTCGTCAATGTTTTAAAGAAAGGCCCAAATTATTTATTTATTGTTAAATTTAAAAGCTACACATTTTCATGATAAGGCAACTATGGCTGGGTTACAAACTGTAAAAAGATAGATGGAAAAAGAATTTAAAATTGTAAAACTGTAAAACATAGAACCGAGGAGACGAGACCACAAGGGGATGAGATCTTTTTACTTTATCAACAATCTCCAGTGGGAAGCTCCCCCTTCAGGGTCCCAAACTAATTAGCAAAATCAGATTTTAATATCCTTCTGGAAGACTGAAAGAGTGGCAAAGGTTCTAATTTTTCATTGTTGAGTGTTCCACAGGAACATGGCCATAGTGGAAAAGCTTCACCTTGATCCTGCCTGCTAGAATTCTTAGCAGACAGGGCCTCTGCTAAGAGTGAGCGGGATGAGCTAGTTCTATTGGGTTGAATTATCTCTTCAGATATCCTGAAGATACCTATTTGTAAAAAATGTTTGTTGGATATTTGTTTGATTTTTACAAGATACAATTTGAACCACTCTGGAGACTACATAGACAATGGAGGTGGTGTCTGGCATGCTATGGTCCACAGAGTCACTGAGAGTTGGACGCAACTTATCAACTGAACAACAACAATAAGAGGACAACATGGGGCTCAAAGGCTTAGTTGTCCATCTCAATAAATAAATCATTTTATTTATTCATCATATGTATATAGTTGCACATCTAATGAAACATGTGTCTAGTCAGTGTATAAAAGAAGCCATAGAACGAACATTAAAACACCATATATTTTTTAAAAATCAATTATTAAAATAGACACCATCTTCAGTGTTAAAAATAATACAAACATTTCAACAATTTTCTGATATCCCCAAAACTGTGGGTGTAGCCATTTTTTGAGGGCATGGAGATCTGAATAATAGCTCTACATAACACTTCATATCTTATGTAGTGGAGTCCTGCTTGTAAGTATTTTTACAAGGGATCTTTCCAAACCTAGTTTCTTAGGTATCTATGTCTAGGAAAGCTTGGCAATTATTGTGAAATACAGTGAAGAGCTGCAATACCATTTGATGGTTGTAAAATCATATGTGATTAAATAATACAGCCAGTTCAGAAAGAACTTAAACAAACTGGAAAGACAAAGGAAAAAATGTACAAGGAAAAAGACAGAATGTTCAAAGATTCTGGAATTAGGAAAAAAAAGGCTGAAAGACTCATTAGCATGTCAGAAGAATAATGAATGTCCTAATCTGGCCAGAAGTGAAAGGAGTTAGAAGCAATAATTCTACAGGACATGTCTCATTTGTATTACTTCAATATGTAGAAAGCAAGAAGGGATGAATTCATGTCATTCACATGCCAGATCTTTCCAGTTAGCACTTGACAAATTGGCATTTTCAAATATTTAAAAGGTTTCCACAAAGGGGAAAAAAACCCTTCCAAGGGCTTTATTAGCGTGACAGGGCAAAATTCAGAAAGATCCTCAAGGAGTGCTGTTTTGCAACTACAAGAACATGCCTAATTTTTGCTAATCTCCCTTTATCCAGATGTTATCCAGAATTCATGTTCTGCAGCATTCTGGATGGTCTTCTCTATTTTCTTCCATGTTTCAAGGCAGCTTCTGAAGTCCACAAAAGACTGCAGAAGAAAGAGCATATGGGAAAGCTTCAGTAACACAAGTGACACTCTTCTCGTGCATCTGTATTTCACCCATAGTTAACATTTGGGAGAATTTTCCCCTCGCAACAGAATTGGGTCATCTCAAAAGAGTCCAGCATATTGTTCAAAAGTGGTGCATGGTTTGGTTGAAAGGGGAGGAAACTTTCTGACACATGTGAAGGTTTGGCTTGGAGGCCCATTTCTCTCCCAGTGCTATTATTGGCCTGAATTCATCCTACTTTGCTCTTTTATGCTCCCTGGAGTTCCTTGGGGATCCTCGTTGTCAGAAAGCAGGAAGCAAGGGCCGGAAACTTGGCAACAAGTTTCTTCTTTTACAGAAGTGATAGGAAACAGCTTAAGTGCCAACAATTCTTGCAACACTGCTTAATAATGTTAAACAGTGGATAGAGGAGAATGCAACTTCTAAACATGACCCCTGCCATGAGACAATCCAGGAATGGAAATAAAAATACTGAAATTACCGTCCAAACCATAGAAGCAAAACAAGGTGCTTTGGCCAAAAATCCATCTCTAGAGAGCTCTCCCTTTCTTTTCATTCAGTAAGAAATCTGCAAGATTATCAGACTGATTCTGATTAAAAGAAGTGTCGTTCTTCCTATTGGCGTCATTACTGACCTTTCTGAAAATAAATCTTTACTTGTTCTGGTGAATGGTATGGTTGGATTGAACAAGGGGTGCAAATTTTAAAAATTGCAGCCTTCAGATCATTGCATTACTCCAAACGAATAACCACATCAGAGAGAGGGAGGAATAATTCATATGATGGGACAAGCTTGATGTGAGAGCATTTTCATCTACAATACTTTCTGTGGATAACTGGTGAAGCTGTGCCATCTCAATTCCAAGATGTCGGTTTGATTATTTTCACAAAGTGAAAGGTTCAACAGAGCAGAATGATTGAGTGATTGTCCTTATTCAATCATAGAGTTGAACTGTACAATTTAAATTAACTTTATGTTCTAAAAATTACTTAATTTCATTGTTCTACAATACATTCAATCAGGTTGGTTTCTCTGGCTATGAACATTCAAGTTCAGTGCAGCTATTAGTCTTCTGGATTCTTTTTCTGCTCATTTCAGACAACAGAGACATTAATCTTAAATGAATCTGATATAGCTCAATGTCAATGATAATCATACCAGTCTCTTCTATGAACTAATAAATGAAGGAAACTCATTTCACCCAAACAATAGACAACTTCTTTGACAATCATCAATGGTCAAGATGGGCATGACCACTGAGGAGATACCAAAGTGGAATGGGGCCACATCCAATTCTTGGCTACTAGTTGTCTATTCCTGGTTTACACGATTTAGTAAAGCTACTTAAATTGAATGACCAGCATGACCTTTGCACTTTGTTAAGCTTGATAATGTTTTCTAGTTAATTTTAGAGAGGCCAATGCCAAGATTAACATTCTTTTGGGAAAAAGTAATTCTCATGCATTGGTTCCAATTTCCGGATAAGAAATGCCTTCATTCCTACCCCAAACAGTTCTTTTAAGATAAAGAACAATTTAGAGATCTGTTAGAGGCAATCTATGATTGCAAATTACTTACTTTAAATGTGCAAAGACCTTTCTACAACTTACTCCATCTAGATGTATGGACTATAATTCTCAAGGCTTTGGGGTGGCTGGTGTATGTATGTGCCCCATGTCTGTACTTGATTGAGCATTACAACTAGTTCAATTTTTCCTGTGGTGAATCTGAGTTATTTCTGAACAGGGTTTTAGTAGAACTTACTTTGATCTCTTTCCTTAACCAAAAAAATGTAAACACTTTTGGCTTTACTTCATTCAGGATGATAAGTTTCCTACAAAAAAAAAAAACATTTCTAAGCAGTTTAGAGTCAGAATATTGCCCCCAACAATCTGGATTCTTGTTTTATTGACCTTAGAAGGATGGAAGACTGAGTGAACCTTGAACCTGGTGAGAATCAAACTGCCGAATTGCTGAAAGCCAGTAGTTAGCAGAAGTACTGCATTCTAACCACTGTACCACTACAACTTCAGATTCATATGAAAAGAAAAGAAAAGTGTCTCAAGATCTTCAAGTTATGCATAGAGAGAAGTGAAGATAAATTCATTTTTAGAGGAATGTTGTCCTCATTTCTGTCCCTTATGACCATATTTTCGAATTCAGCACATACAGTCATGGAATCATAGCATTGTAGAAGGGAACATTTGAGGACATCAGGTCCAATCCAATCCCCTATTCAAGGCAGGAATCCAAATTAAATCATTTCCAGTATTTATCATCCAACTTCTGTTTGAAAACATCACAAAAGGGATGCCTAGAATATTCCCTTAGTAACTGGTTCCACAAACTGCTCATACTGTTCCTTAGCATTCAACTAGAATCTGTCTTCCTGTAAATTAAAGCTCATATCCTGGCTTTTGGGACAGAAGATCTTGTCCTTCTGAATGAGAAACGTCTTCAGATACTTGACATGTATTTGATTCCCACTGTCAGTCTGCCAAGAATGACCCTTAAGTCTTTTGTGTGTGTGTTTGTGTGTGTATTGAATTTCACTTTGTTAGTCTTTGAACTAAAATATAATTTCATTTTGACTAGGGGAAGCAAGACCCTGCCTCACTTTTTCCTTCACACCAGGTTGGGAGACCTTGGCTCCTAAGAAAATGCTAAGAATTAACTACAGAACAAAAGCATGTGGCCAGTGCCAGAAACTAATATAAACATTATTTTTCCTTATCCCTTGGCCTATTGTGTGGAGGTATTCTGCTGTGCAGCCAAATTAAAAAAAGAAAGCCACTGTATTGAGCTGACTTTGACACTTAAAAAAAAAAACTATTTACAGCACATTTCCTTGATATGGTATAGTCACACTACTTCTGTTTTTCAATTGCAAATGCCAGCTTGTCCTCATAGTTATGTATGTCCAAAGTAACAATAACCTTGCAAAACAGAGCTGTATGTGACCTCCCTTAAAAACAGACCTAAGATTGAAAGTTGATGTGGAGAATCTGGAAATCATTCTATGTTTTCACTTCCAGCTCTATCCTGATTCTTTTACCCAGGAAAGATATAAAAAGGGGTATACAACTTTAAGTCCCAAGACTAAATCCAGCCTCCCCCCAAAGCCCTTTCAATTGTTGATGTCATTCTTAACGTGGACAAAAGGTGAAAAGTATTAAGGGCATGGGAAGGGAATACATTAATAGTATTTAATTAATAAACTGAATGGGGAACAATAAGGTTTTGTCCATGATTTTGTCCTGTCATAAAACAAGGGACAACCTGGTTTCTTTCATTAGTTTTAAATCTCAGTTTCTGTCTTCAAATCCATCTCCTCCATTTTCCCCAAGATGCCATTCCAGTTCTGTATTTTATGGCTGGGTACATAAAATAGAGACAGGAAAGACATTTTTGAGACTATTTCTAGAATCTATGTGGAAAAATCTCAGGAGCTTTTTAGCAAGACTTTCACAAGTGGTTTGCCATTGCCTCCTTCCTAGGGTTGAAAGAGAGGGGCTGCTGGCTGAATGTTACCTAACTGGCTTTGTGCCTAAGGCAGGACTAGATCGCTCAGACTCCAGTTTCTAACCTGTTCCCTTCATTAAAATTGTGTATGTGTGTGTGTGTGTGTGTGTGTGTTGTATTTGTGCTGATAAATAAATAAAGGGAGACTAATATAGATCTATTTCAAGCTATTTAGCTCTCATCAGCTAGCCATACCCTTACTGGGATTCGAACCTGGGCTGTATTACATATTAGGCAGATGTGTTAACCACTAAGCCACAAGGTTCTCCTCCTTTATCAGCTGAGCCAAGGAAATAGGTATGTATGTAGTGTCACAACCCCTGGTATGCCCAAATATGGGAGGAAGCCTACTGCTTCCTATATATATCAGTGGTGGGATTCAATTTTTTTACTACCAGTTCTGTGGGCTTGGCTTGGCGGGTGTGGCATGGCTTAGAGGGCATGGCAGGGGAAGGATACTGCAAAATTCCCATTCCCTCCCAATCAGCTGGGACTCGGGCAGCAGAAAATAGATGGGGCGGGGCCAGTCAGAGGCGGTATATGCCGGTTCTCCAAACTACTCAAAATTTCCACTACCAGATCTCCAGAACTGGTCAGAACCTGCTGAATACTACCTCTGATGTATGTGTATATGTGCATATATATCACACTGGGCATGTATAAACATATACAAGCCTGAATAATTTCTAGCAGTAAAAGAAAGACATTCCAATTAGAATTCTGTTTTCTGCCAAATGAAATACATCCTATGGCCTTGTTGTTTAGAGTTGTAACATTCATCTGTGGGATTAAGGGCTGATGTGGGAAACCGAAGCATTTTGAAGCAGCCAGCTTTTCCAAGAATCAGACCTCTGGGGTTGCCATCTGCTCATCTCAATCATATCCAAAATCTTTGTCAGTCCTTCAAAAGCAGGCATTTTAGTCCATACAAAATACCTTTGGCTTGCCATAAATAAATAAAAGTGGTGCAAGAAAGAAAGTGATTGCCATAGTGAAGATCTCATTAAGGTTGCCTGAGCATCTCCAGAGGAAAATTAGGAATACCTCTGGCTTTCTTCTCTTCAACAGCTTGTTCACTTTGTCATGTTATTGTCAGAGGGAGGATAAGAATGGGAACCAACCCATACTTTATGATTAAGGCTTGGAGAGAGCTGAAGTGTTAATCAAAGTGACATTTATTATTATTTACAGTAGATTACAATCAACAGCTGTCAAAGTTTGTGTTCATTTACAGTATTCCACTTATATTCTAAGGCAACTCGCCGGTCCATATCTACTAACTGAACCAAAATCTCCAGCACGTATTTATCAAGGCCATTTCTGAATGTTTCTAAAATATGCCAGAAACACACAGCTTTCACCTATCCTTTCTCCCACAATTGCTTTTCTAATTGCAAGTGTAGGAATGCAGAAGCCCTACTTAGCAAAGTTTGTTTCCCTTTCCAAAGAATAAAAGTCAGATATTACCTAAAATGGTGGGGGGAAAGTGGGGTGGGGATGAGAGAGAAGAGAATGCACACTTGTCTTTTAATCAGAACTCGCTTGTCAGCACTGAATTCGCCTCCTTTCTTTTATGGCTCTGCACCAATCCAGGGGTACCTTGTTTTATAGCTTTCCTTTCCAGCACTGCTTTGATTCCCTTCCAGGCAGGCTGTCCTGCCAGGTATTTTTCACTAAAACCTCATCAGTTGATTACAGTTGTCCTCTGATCTTCTATGTAGCTCTGGATCTTCTTGTCCTGTGCTCACGTAGATGTTCCTTTTACTATCAGTATCTCCTTTGAACCTGAAAGAAACTCTTCCCTCCATCTCCTCCAGCCTATCTCTTTTGGTCTTACACTCTTTGCCTGAAAAATAAATAGTTAGATTATCCAGATTTTATAGACATAGACAGCTAGATAGCTAAATAGCCAGATAGCTAGATAGATAGGTAGATAGGTAGATACTTAGATAGGTAGATTTTGTAGGTAGGTAGGTAGGTAGGTAGGTAGGTAGATAGATAGGTAGGTAGATAGATAGATAGATAGATAGATAGATAGATAGATAGATAGATAGATAGATAGATAGATAGATAGATAGACAGACAGACAGACAGACAGACAGACAGACAGACAGACAGACAGACAGACAGACAGACACACACACAGAGACAGAGAGACAGATAATAGATGATAAATAGACAGACAGACAGTGTGGACCAGATTGCAAATAGTTTAAGTATTGAATTAGTAAGGATTTTTTCTGACTGCTGACATACTTTGAATATTGCATCTTGCTACTGAACAAGCAACCTAGAAGTAAGGGGAAACTTCCTAACAGTGAAAACAATTAACCAGTGGAAGAGCTTGCCCTCAAAGGTTCTGGATGCTTCATCATTAGAGGCTTTTAAGAAGAGACTGAAGAGTCACTTGTCTGAAATGGTCTCCTGCTTGAGCAGGAGGTTGGACTAGAAGACCTCTAAGGTCCTTCCCAACATTGTTTTTCTGTATTCTGCATCTTGGCATTTACAATGCTGAGGAAAGGGAAGGGGATGAGGTTGTTATATCATGGCAGCTCATCCTGCCACAATCCTATTCCAATTTAATAATCCAGCAGCCATCATATTCATGGCTACCTCACCAGCTTCTCAGACACTATCAGTTTCCCAGCTGCCAATCACCAACTCACTTTTAATTACACTTTCTAGTGTCTGCTGTCATATTCGATATCTTGAACAAAAACCAAAAGCCACAAAAGCTAGGTTTTAGTAGATATTAGATTAACGTGTAGTTTCTCTCTCAGTACTGAAGGAAAAATATGTTATCTTATCGTAGTGTTGTCAGACAATAACGTTGCTTTGCACAAATCATTAAAACACATTATATAGGTATCTTGGTATGTGGTAAAACCAAGGAGAGAGAGAGTGTGTGTGTGTGGGGGGCAAGCATGTGGACCAAAAGTGCTTCTAGGAAAAATGAAACAATTTCCCCTAACTTGGCATCCTTCCCATGTATTGGCCTTAAGAAACAGAAATCACAATCAGCCTAAGCATTTGAGTATGCATGGGGAATATGGACCAAAACTGCTTCTAGGAAAACCCATTTTTCCACCGTCCGCTCACTTTGATGATCCTTTGATGATCCTAGCCTTACTCCTAAATTGTCAAACAAACAGCCTTCCATCCGGGCAAGGGTGGGTTTCAACCGGTTCGCGGCGGTCCCTGCGAACCGGTTGGTCGGTGAACCCGGAAGTAAGTAACTTCCGGGAACGGCGAAGGGCCCATCCGCCCGCCCACGCTCCTTACCCAGTTTTGACGAGTTCTGCGCTTCCACGCATGTGCAGGACGCACACAGCGCCTGCGCGATCCTCCAGGAGAAGCTGGAGCATCACACAGATGCTAGTACGCATGTGTGCACCGCACGTGTGCACGAGGACGCCGCCGGCCCCGTTCCAACCGAACCGGTTGGAACGGGGCGAGAAACCCACCCCTGCATCCGGGTGTCTCATTTCCAAGGAATCTAGGCAAATGCTTCTCTAATCCCATTTCCTTCACTTTGTTTTGTTCATTTTATTTCAAACATGTTTACATCATTCGACTCTCTTTTCCAATCTTAGGGTGGTCTGCAATAGAAAATACGATGACATGATTTACGCCCTTATTAATCTCAAGATAAGCAATTGCACCACTCTGCAGCTCAAGCAGACTGGTGGCTGCAGCTGAAATTATCTTGCCATTTCATGTCATTTCTGGCATTAATCATACCTTAGCAATTAGCTGCAGAGCGTCCGCTATATGGAAATCATAAGAACAAAGCATTTACATTTAAAAAGGATAAATTAGCATGACATTCATTAATAAAGCACTGCATGGAAGCGCTTTGGAGCCTCCAATTTAAATATCCTTTCCCTGTCATCACATGCCTACGCAGCAAGTAATGGGACTCTCTAAGGCAGAAGCGTCAAACTAGATTTCATTGAGGACCTCATCAAGGTTGTGTTCAGAGGTGGGTTCCTACCGGTTCAACCAGGTTCGGCCGAGTAGGTAGTAACTTGGCTTTCCACGCCCCCAAACAGGTTCTATTGTCATTGGCACCATCTTGATTTTTGGTTCTGTGCATGCTCAGAACAATCTTCATTGCATGTATTTCCCCCCCTTTTCTAATGTAGTGCGCATGCATAGACCTTTTTAGGTACAAATGTGCACACATGCAAAAAAGATTGTGCGCTGAACCGGCAGTAATGCCGGCAGTAACCCACCCCTGGTTGTGTTTGATGTCGGTGGGCAGGTGGGTGTGGCTGGGGTGTGCATGACTGGGGTAGTCATGGCCAGCTTGACATCATTTGTGTTGGGGCACCTGTGGTGGCCCAGGTTTTCAACTGTGATGGCCTCTTGCAGTCCTCTGCCAGTGAAAACTGGTGCACACAACCTTCCCGAACTCTGTTTTTTTCTGGCAGAGCCACTGCAGGCTGGTCCTTCACTGTTGTTGTTTTTTTGATATTTTTTTTATTTTTTATTTTCTAAACACACACAACATATAAAATCTTCCTTCTTTACACACTGTAGAAAGTGTATCAGTTGGTTACAAAAGGCTTTCATGCATCTCTTCCACAGTCATCAAGCATAATTTATATTAACTCAAGTATTTTAACTCAGATATTTATATATGTTACCATCATCATACCTCCATTTTCATTTGACTATAATTGTTTAAACGTCCTTCATCATAAAATATACCAAGACTTAATACATAACCACATACTGGCATTTCATTGACTATTTCTAAAATTCTCCAATAACACTGAATCCTTATGTCCTATTCTACCTAAATGTCCATAATATTTAATAACAAAATTTTCTAATCCTCCTTTCAAAACACTGTTACATCCAGTTTCCTTATGTTCTGTGTGTGTGTGTGTGTGTGTGTGTGTGTGTATTGTTATCATTAGCCCTCCTTTATTTGACTATATCCTGTATCATAACATTTCTCCCCCTAATCAAGACTTAACTGAATCTAACTTAATTCTTTTTTATTAACCTTTATATATAATCCAAAAGGATTTCTAATCTTTCTTTCATAGGTACTATTCAATATTCATATCCAATTATTACTTATCATAACAGTACACATTGTATACATTATCATTATCAATTATTTATTTAACTATATCTATTGTCACTAAATTTCACTAAGTTTAATTAGTTTTAAATTATACTCTTCCATCTATCAACCTGTATCTTTCCAGTAGCAAAACAGTTTCGTATCTTCTGCCATTTGTGGTGTCAGTCCTCTAATCATCTCCTTAGTCAAATTTCTATGGACTCCTCTTAGCAACTCCTTGCTTATAAAGTCTCTCATGTAATTTCGATGCCCTTCTTCTGTTTCCTTAATCAGCTTATCTTTGATTGTCGATAGTGTTATCAATGATGTTGCTAATAAATTTTCTCTCTTTAAATCCATAAATTCTTTTGTTTTTTCTTCTCCTGTGTCTTGCCATCTGGGGTAGAGTTCCCCTCCATTTAATTCCTCTTTCAATATTCCACTCTTTCCATTTTCAGAGACAAACCAATCACCATAAATATTAGCAAACTTAATTTCTTTATAGTCATTTTCCTCTTCAATTTTTAGGTTTCTAACCACCACTTTTTCCACTTGATAAACATCTCCAACTACTTCATCATATTTTACTGTTAGATGCTCTAAGTCTTCCAATTTCTTCTCTATCTTCTCAAATGTGTTTGATAATTTCTGTATTTCTAAGAATATATTTTGCAAACTTAAAGTTTCTTTCTGCTGTTGAAATTGTGCCATTATCTCCAGCTAACAAACACTGATGCTCTAGCTTGGAAGGTTTTAACAAGATTAAGCATAGATTCACAATAAAGTTTTATTTTCACTTTTCTCTGGTTAAAGATATACTTCAAAGGGACATATATATGCTTTTCTTCTTATCACTCTCTATAAACAAGCAGTGAGACCTTGGAGTGCCAAGCCAGGATAATCAGTGAGAAAAGTAAGAGTGTTTTGTTTCCAATATACAAACTTCCAGCCTCCAAGTAGCAGTGTTATTGTTGCAATTTTCTTTGTATCTTTTTTGTATTTCAAGTTTTAAAAAAGTCCAATTCTTGAATGAGTTAGAAGAACACCCACAGTAATGAAAGAGGAGAATTTTAGTCCACAGGTTACAAAGAGTAATAAAAGAAAAAAATAGAATAAGAAAACTTAATCCTTTCATTTTAAAAGGCTTGCATAAATTCCATCCATGAACATAGCATTTAAAAAGTAAGATAACCCTCTGTCCAAAACCATTCCAAACTTAATTCTGCCGCTTATTTCATCTGTTCTCCAATTTAAATTAATTTTAAATTTTTTATAGGCAGTCTCTTTTAAAATGGTAAAAATTCCTCACCAGCTGGAAACACTTTCTCTTTCCGGCTCCTTCTGTTTTGAAGCCTCCCTGACTTCATCAGCCTAATGGCTGGATTTTTTGTCACCATCTTGAAGAACTTCTCCTGGATCAATCAGGGACTTTGCAATGTCCATGAGATCAGCATGATATCTCCTTCCTGTTCACCGTCTCTGCAGGATGATTTAGGTCTGATTGGACCACCCAGTGGCAAAGGTATCAGCTGCAGTCTCGGAGCATCGAGACCACATGTCCGTATCGTTGCCATGTTGGCTCCTCCCCCCGCCCTTCTTTTCAGGGTGACCCCATGGGCCAGATCTAAGCACCCTGCAAACCGGATCTGGCCTGCGGGCCTTGAGTTTACACCCCTGCTCTAAGGGAAATAAAACAATTTCCATAAGTCACTTCTGGTTTGCTCGTAGGTTTGTTTTTTGCCCTCTGGAGCCTTCAGGGAAGCCTCTGAAAAAGCCCCTGAACGCTCTAGAGGGCTAAAACCAGCCCTATGAGCAAACCGGAAGTCCGTTCCTGAACTTCTGGTTTGCCCATAGGGGGGTGGTTTTTCGCACTCTGGAGGCTTCAGGGCCTCTGAAGCCTGGGGAAGGTGAAAAAAAGGACACAAAAAATGGGGGGGGAGCCCCTCCAAATTAGTTTTAATTAGCTGTATGTAGCCCTAAATGGTGTGTGAATGGTACACAGTGCTTGGATCAATGGAAAACAAGCTAGACTCTTGATACAGATGGTGGATTAAGTCAATGTTTTTCCTTGTGTCTTATGGATGAGTCCATATAATTAGCACTTTATGATTCAATTATATTTGTGACAGTGGAATGTAAAGAGCATGATTTCTTGTATATTACATGAAAAGATGTGCCAAAATTGTCTGGCTATAAATTAGAGGATTTGAACTATCTTCCTGTTTTTCATTGTTACACAGAAATATCTAATAAAATCTTCCTGGCTAGGGATCAGTGCAGCAGCACAACAAGAAATAAAACAAGTTTACTTGGCTTGGTTAGGGAAAGTCATAATTTCTGAGATTACTGCTTTTTACAAGAGGTCAATTGTCCAGTGTACACAGTATTTTGACCAAACTATTCCGCATAATGAATTGCAATGAAGAAGTGGAAAAAATATAGATGTTTTGTAGCATAATGAGAACACAGAATCTGGTTATTTCACATCTATTAGAAGAAACATTAACAACCTTTCTTCCTTCTTTCTGAGTTAGCAGAGTTTTTATCCATGATACAGGTAGTCCTCAACTTATGACCACAATTGAGCCCAAATTGTTGTTGCTATGTGAGACATTTTTAAAGTGAGTTTTGTCCCATTTTTCAATCTTTCTTGCCACAGTTGTTAAATTAATCCATTGCAGTTGCTAAGTTTTTAGTTAGTTAAGGAAATCTAGCTTCCCCATTGACTTTCTTTGTCAGAAGGTTATAAAAGGGAATTACATGACCCTGGGAAACTACTGTCATAAATATGAATCAGTTACCAAGCATCTGAATTTTGATCACGTGGCCATAGGGATGCTGAAATGGTGGTGAGTGTGAAAAATGAACATAAGTGTTCTGACCCAGGCTTCCTTAGAAAACAAGAAGCAAAGTCTTGGTCACTGCAAAACGTCTTTTATTTACACGGCTGTGATTTCCTTTCATTCACAGTCAACACAGCTTAGTAAACAGTCTTTCAGAGGAATGTTTATCCCTACACACTTTATCTCATTTGGAGTGTTGCCAGATAACTAGTTTCCAAACTCAGGGCAAGGCAAATTTGGCACAGAGTCTCTTAAAGTCACATACAGAATTTGCCAATCTTGAATCGAACGAATTGTTTCCTGCAAAAGCCCACTCCTCATTCGTTCTTCTTTTGTTTCCTATGGGAGGGACCAATCACCTCCAAGGTGTGGCTTTATTCCTAAGTCAATCCTGCTTTCTTAGTTTTTTTTGTCTTCTGGCAGCTCTGCACATGCGTACACTGGGAACAGGCTCCAGAGGTTCTTCTGCCTCACTGCTATCTAACTCCCTCTCTGCCTCCAATGTAGAGCCCTCATCTGAGTTTTCCTCAACCCGCAGGACTGGCCCATGTTCCTCCCCAACCTCCTCACTGTCCAATTCTGCTGCCAACTCCACTGGCCGCTGGTGGGCCACAACAATAGGTGACTTTTTAAAGTGCTGTTGTAACTTTGGTCATTAAATGAACTGTTATAAGTCGAAGACTACCTATATTTTTTTAATGGCATGTGCCACATTGATGACAGTGTTGCCTATAAGCTAAGTAGCAAAGATTTTTGCAAACTTCCATTACTTATTACAACCCGCGATGACATATGCTTCAGCACTAAAATCTTTGACCAGCTAGACAGAGGAAATAGCTTTTTTAGATAACAAAAACATAATGTGAGAACATACGAAAACATGGAACTAAACTTAATATCGCACTGATGCAAAGCCTGGGTTATATTTTCCAGCATTCTCAGCAATGGCCATTCTGGCCATAAAATTATGGAAGCTGAAGTCTGGTATCTAGTATTTCAATAAGGAAGATTATTCTAACTACAACAGCCATTGATTCTCTCTTGTACATGAATGAACCTATTGAATTGTTCATCAGTATCACAGGCCAGCAAAGAAAACTCAGATAACTGGAATTCATTTTCAATGGTCATCTCCCAAAGTCGATCCAAGATTTCTGTTTAGACCATCAAGTGTTGCTAGACAAAGAGCATCACATCATGTTTATCAGTGTCTAGTCCATATACCCTAGAATAGAAACCCAAAGGGATTCATCCTCCATAAAAGGCTTCATTTACTCAGGCAGTATGGGTTCACATGCACATTCCTGCCTTATCTATCTCCTCCTACTCTTGCACAGTGAGGCCAGACATAACTGTGGTTGTGCAAAGCTATATCTCATTCTCTCTTTAAAATGGGAGGGCATAAATTTGCTGGAATTACAAACATTGTCCAAACTGCAATAGCTATATATGAAAGTAACAGTGGAAAAATGGTATAACTGATGGATAATGATACTATCATACTGATACTCTGCTCCAAGTTAATACAAGGAAGAGCAATAATTTAAATAAAGAAACTCTTGGCCTGCATATGGGTTTATGAGGGGGATTCTTGGTTGATTAATTATGAATGACACTAAATGCCTTGGCTCTGATTCAACAAGACACTTTTTAATATTCTGAAATTCAGTGGAGTGGAGTTATTGGAAATTACTCTCTTCCCAGTTTAGTATAGAATAGAATAGAATTCTTTATTGGCCAAGTGTGGACACACAAAGAATTTGTCTTAGTTTCCAAACAATTAAAATCATACCACCACTGAGCCCTGGCAATAGCAATAGCAATAGCAGTTAGACTTATATACCGCTTCATAGGGCTTTCAGCCCTCTCTAAGCGGTTTACAGAGTCAGCATATCGCCCCCAACAACAATCCGGGTCCTCATTTTACCCACCTCGGGAGGATGGAAGGCTGAGTCAACCCTGAGCCAGTGAGATTTGAACAGCCGAACTGCAGAACTGCAGTCAGCTGAAGTAGCCTGCAGTGCTGCATTTAACCACTGCACCACCTCGGCTCTTAAGCACAAGTTGGCAGCACAAGTTGAGGTTGGCTCAGCCTTCCATCCTTCTGAGGTTGGTAAAACAAGGACCCAGATTGTTGGGGGCAATATGCTGGCATTGTAAACCACCCTGTAAACGCTCTATGGAGTGGTATATAAGTCTAAGTCCTATTGCTACATTTATTCATTATATTTAAATAAGAACATATTGTGTATGTTATCATTACATGAAGACTTGTCCTTGATATTGTTTAGCAGAAAAAAGGTAACTATACAAATGAATTTAGGGAAAAAAATATAGCAACTATGTATATATTTATTTTTCATCTGGTGACTGCAATTATGCCTGTTTTGGAAATTTGCCTAAATGCAGAGCATAAGTGGAAGGAAAATAAATAACCTGCCCAAGTAATTGAAATTCCATGCTACTTTCAGGGAGATATGGTGAACTGAAGATGTATATGAGAAAGTGAAGATGACAACTGCAGAAAAGACAAAGAGCCAATGAGTGGACCGGCTTCTCAGAACCTCTCTCAACATGGAGACCACCCCATGTGGTCCAAATTGTCACTCCTTGTGAAGAGATCAGCAGATTTGAGCATCGAGATCTGAAGAGATCAGCTGTAAGACTTGCAACCATGGCAAAGCCTTTTGAAGACTCACTTTTTACTGGATATACTATCAGGTCATCTCGTACATATACCCCCCAAAAATAATAATAGCAGAAGTTAAAGAGAAAATAGAAATAACAAACCAAAAGAATGATATGGTGTTTTTTTTACTGCATTTAGAAGAAGTCTATGCAATGAGATAAGGAGGAATTGAAATCACATCCTACAACCGCATCTGAATGAATGAAAGACAATTACTATCAGAAGTAAAAAGGAGGGAATATAAAATTGGTTTATTTGATCAAGGATAAAGTAAGACATGAGTTTGTAAAGTTCAGGAAACTGTTCATAGACTTTTTTTTTGCTGATACCAGGATTGAAAATTTAAGGATTATGGTTTTACTTATAGATAGGAGATGACAATGGGATGAAAAAAAATATTTGTATTCTTATGGGGGGTGGTGAATAGTATCAAATTGGCTTATACTTGTGATGAAATTAAAAAGTCGCTCCTTTATTTTTTCTTTCTCTTAATCACGATCCTTCCTTTTCTTTCTTTTCTTTTCCTTGCCATTTGTGCTTTATATTTTCCTCTGCTTCTAAGTTTAGTTGTATTACTGTAATCAAATTCTTTAATAAAATATTTTTTTAAAAAAAATCCACGCTACTAGCAATTTCTCACTGAATCAGGAAACATTTGAATTTTTCCAGAGTGTTAGCACTGACAGGAAGCAAGAAGAATGTAAGGAAAGGTGGGGAGGGGGGGGAGGGACCTATGGTTAAAATCATAGGAAAATGTATGCCAGCTCCTACATTCATATGTTAGGAAACCACTAGGGAAACTTCAAAAATGCCAATTTCAGAACAGGAAAGAACTTAGAGATTACTTTGGAAAATATTTAATTGGCATCATCAAAACAATACATACTTGGCTTTCATGTCTACTGTGCATCCTGAGATCATGACATGCTAAAGGTTAAGAAAAGATTTTGCAGACCCTTTTTCTCCAAAAGAAGGGGTTGTTTTTTTTACAGTAGAAAATAAAAAAAATCATCAGCATGTTTTAAAGAAGTGCTTTAAGCTTATTGACTGTTCCCATCAGCCATGGCTCCTCAAAAACATGCTGACTGTATCACTTCCTTCAGCAAGTTAGATAAAAGGAAGGCTAAAATAATTATCTTTTACTGAATGGATAAAGCTCTCCTTAAAAGGGAAAGTCAAGTTTGCCATGGAGAAGATGAATAAACACATATTCAACACTTGTTGATTTTATCCTGTTCTCCTGTTGGAACTGAGTCTGGTATATATAATACTTTTCGCTATGTTCTAATAGACATCACTTAATCCTATAGAACAGAGGCAATCACTGTAGGGGTTAAGAAGTGGGGGCTAGGATTGGGAAAACCCAAATTGAATTCTAGCTTCAGCAGTGGAAAGTTATTGGGTTATTTTGAGCCAATCATTGTTTCTCAGCTGGAACGACCCCCAGAGTTGTTGTTACTCTGGTGGGAAAAATGATGGGGAGGATATAATCTGCCTTGCCTTGAATTCTTAGGAAAGATACACACTATAAATCTAATAAATAAAGAAATTAAAAAATGAGTTGAACCTTTTGGTATCCATATCTGTTCTGTTCAGAAAATTTGCCAGCTGGATGAGGCTGGCATCCATTCTCAAATAAGAGACTTCTACATTTGAAAGCTCGGACTTTGGAATGGGAGCAGAATTGTTATGACTAGCTTGGAAGGAATTAGTTGCACCTAAACCGATCCGCAGGAAAAATATTCAGAGTCCCCTATTCATTGAGTTGGCTTTGTGTTTTCCCAAAGGGCCAATAAATTATGCTGGAACAAGGAAAGTAATCTCCCCTCCCCCAGATGTTTATTTCTACAGAAATAGAGAGCCTCGTGCTTGGGACAGAGGTCCAAATCAAGCAAGTTAGCTCAGATGTTTATACAATTCTCCTTCTATGATGTCCCCTTCAGTGCCTTGTTCAATTGTTCCCTTTAATTCACATAGCCATTGTCTGTTCCCAAATAAGACATTTTGATTGTCCTATTTAATATAGCCAAAAGAAGAAAAATGCAGAGAGGAAGAGAAGGAACACTTTGCTTGAAGAACAAAAAGCAGAAGGACCCATGTCTTTAGCAAAATGAATGATTTTCTAATCACAGCCATTTATTAAAAGCTAAGGTGATGGAAGACAGGAGACCTTTACCAGTCTTTATTTTTAATAGCCTCAAAATTGGCCATTGATGCTGGATGCATTTAGGAAAAATAAAGGCAGTTGGAGAATAAAAGCAAGCCTCAAGTATATGTTTCACAAAATGTTTCATTTTGATTTGCACTTTGATGTGCCTGCAATCAGATAGGCCTTTTTGTTAAAAGCCATTCATTGCATTGATTTTTTTTTAAAAAAATGTCCTCATTTTACACAATGAGCACTTAAAAGTTTTAAAGCAACCTTCCCTTTGTCCTGTTTTTTAGTCATTTCATTATGTGTCAGTGTACGGACATCCATGTCTGATGGTGCATCCCAGCTAATATTTTACTATTGTCCCTAATAGGTTCTTGGTGAAAATGAGTCTTTATCATTTTTCTAAAGTTGCATTAATTCATATGTAAGACTTAAAGATAATCAGCCTTCTGAAACCTGGTTCTCTGGGACAGTTATTTTAGGAGCTGTGTAAAAAGAGTGGTAATAGAAGAATAGAGGAATGCTTTTTTGTATAAAATTTTTTTATTTTTAGACAAACAAAGACAAACAAAACATGAAACATAAAACCATCATCAATTACATATACATATAGCATGTTGTTTGGTTACAATCATTTGTGCATCCCCGCTTTCAATTATATACAAAATCACAGATTGTCCATCAAGTATACATAGGTATATTATTTTCACTGTATATCATATGTTCAGCTTACAATTGTTATTCATTTAAAACAAATATTCTAGAGATTAGATTCATGTATATATCAACATTTCATTGCGTCATTATTAATCTATTTAGTAATAATATGTCTTTCTAGTATCATCTATCTCATTCTATTGTTCTTGCAATATGAAAAAATTCTCCAATATTTTGTACTTGTGCATCACCACTTTCAGTTCTATATAAAGCCACAGATTATCCATAAAATATACATAGATACACTGTTATCATTGTACATCATATGTTCAACTACAATTGTTATTCTTTCATTTTAAACAAAATACTCTAAATATTCGATTCATACATATACCAATATTCCATTGCATCATTTAAATCTATTTAATAATAATATGTCTTTATGGTATCACCTATCTCATTCTATTATTACAATATGAAAGAGTTCGCCAACATTTTTCATTTCCATATTTTCTTTATCTAACCAAGAATAGAAGAATGCTTGTACCTTTCACTTACGTTGGAGTATATGTCTCTGCTACATTTAGATCAGGGGTGTCAAACACAACGCCTGGGAGCTGGATCCTGCCCATGTGGTGCTTAGATCTGGCCTGTTGGCCTACCCTGGAAACAGAGAAGGACCAGCGTGCAGTGCCTATGCCAGTGAAAATGGATCCCGGGCCTCCCTGAATTCAATATTCACTGGCACAGGGCTGCATGAGGCCATCACGGCCAAAAATGGAGCCTTGATGAGTGACATTAAGCTGGCCATGTCTACCCTAGCCATGCTCCCAGCCATGCCCCCTGCCCCCCTGAGCTCAAACACAACCCTGATGTGGCCCTCGATGAAATTGAGTTTGACATCCCTGATTTAGATGGTTGGATTTGTAATCCAGCAGAGCTGAAGAACGTTAGTTTGAGAAAGCTTTCTTAATTTGTTGGCTAGTCTTCAAATATGGGCAGCCCCATACTTGAAGGCAAGTGCTGAATTCTAGCAATTGTCCTGTGATTGGCCAGTCCTAAGAAGCCTGCAATTAATCCTCTGAAGAACCATCTTTGGCTTTTAAAAAAAGGAAAATAAAAGGGGAAGGGCAATAAAAGGGCAAACTGAGGAAGTACACTCTTCCCCAGTTTGATTGGACTACAGTGCCCTACCACCCTACTAGGAATGATTTGGAAGACTTGGTGTGCTCTTCTTTGAGGTGATATAAAGAGTTGCTTTTCCTTAGAAGTCAACTGTTAAGCTGATCCAACTTATCTTTATGGGGATCATTACTTTCTTCATTTGCAAAGATAAGATTTAGAGGTGTGAAATGAACTTCTTCTCCAATGGCTACATCAATATTCAATCTTATGTAAACAGAAGCTACTGCTGCTGGAACCACTTCAGATTATTCATATTGATTCAGCAACCTCTAATGATTGAATGCGATATTCTTCAAAGGTAACATTTAACAGGAAAACCTGATTTAATTTGTTGGGTTTTTTGCCTTATGGAACATTCTGTCAATTTGTAAATGAGTAATCACATGATCATCTTTTTAATTTAAAAAAATCCTGTTTCTGAACAAATTGCATCTAACCTGAATAGAGTAACATAAAGTGTGCATAGTTTCAAGTCTTCAGTTTCTGGAAAAATATTTTTAAAGGAAAGTAAGGAAAAAATGCTGTCTTAAAGAAAGTGCCTGGCTTTAACAGTCCTGAATGATTAGGTCTTTTGTGAGAGAAAACACCCTTTATGCTGTAGGATATAGGTGCAAAAATATCTATCAGATGGGGATATAGTTGAGAGGGTATAGATCAAGGGTTTCATACTCAAGGCTTGTGGGCTGGATCCGGTCCATGGGGTGCTTAGATCTGGCCAGCAATGGTACCTCGGAAACAACGAAGGACGGGCCCACGGTGCCACTGCCAGCAAAAATGGAGTTTGGGACAGCCATGTGCAGTCCACCCAAGTTCCATTTTCACTGGCAGACACTTGCAGGAGGCTGACCCAGACAAAAATTGAACCTTTGAGGGTCCTCCTGAGCTCCATTTTCACTGGCAGAAGGTTGCAGGAAGCTGTCCCAGACAAAAAAAAAAGAGTTTGGGAGCCCGTTTTTTTCTGGCAGTGCACTTGGGCCAGCACAAGCGCCCCCAACATGAGTGATGTCAAGCTGGCCACACCCACCTCATCCTCCTGAGGTCAAACACAACCCTGTGTGTTTCGCTCTCAGTGAAATCAAGTTTGACACCCCTGGTATAAATGGTCTACCATCCTGCTTTCTCAGAATGGGGCTTCTGAGGACAGCTTTTTAAAAATATTTTTAAGAGCCTTGGGAGTTTAAGGAACAAAAAGAGCTGAAGTCTTCCAATTTTTGTGGACAATGTTGCTCACTTTTCAAGCTCCAGAAACCCCCTCTTCAAGTGAGCCCTAGCCGAGGCTGATGTGGGTTGTGATATGTTGTACAAAGACATGCAGACATGGGCCTTGCACCTCAGTGCTATGGGATAATCACAAAAGAACAAAAGTGAGAAATTGGTGTCAATCCAAAACAAAGAGACACCATCTTTTTCCTGGGCTGGTGACAAAAATTGTGCATGCAGCCACAGCCGCAAAAGAGCCTTTCAGGAAATTAGATATCAAAATTGCCACATATCATTTTTCTTCAAGTAGAAATATTATTAAGCCCATACCTGCTGGCCTTAATATTGTGACTGAATAACCTGGTTTCATCTCTCCCAGGACATTACAAGGGTCGAGACTAAAGCAAAATGACCGTTGCTTTGCCTGATTGCAATATATGGAAAGAGCTGGTAATAACTTTAGCACCCTGGGACCTTGGCTTGCAATGACAGAATACTGTAATCTGTGATCCCAGACTGCAGATTTTTTCAGAGCACAATTCTTTTCATCCATTCTTATCTGAACGTTCCCCAAATTGCAAAGATTCAGTGCTATTTAGGAGAGAGATGAATGCTTCTCCTCTTTCATTTGCAAACCTTATGCAGTGCAGATTCAAAAGTAACTCGTGGTTTGCTGTGACAAATTCAAGCTGTGACAAATTCAAACTGATTAGGCTTAAAACAATTGCAATAACTGACTTTAAAAAAAATGAAATGAAGAATGTGCTGCATTACAGTGCGGCCATTGCTAAAATGCTTTAATGGATAAATTAATATAACTGGATGGCGCCCATATTGTGTGTGGCGTGGGGGGAGGAATTTTAGATCCTCCCAAAGATTCTGGATTTCCAGTTGTACTCAGGTAATGCATTTTAAAATATTGGCTAAAATCTCAGAAATGGCTAGCATGTCAGCAGGTTCCTCATGATGGTTTCAAGCATTCCTAATGATGGGTTTTGAATACATTCAGTGCATTTGCAACAACATATCAAAGACCTGGAAGTCCATCAGGACCAATGTGTAAAAATGGAGCATTCAAGCCCCTTTTTACAAACCAGCAAGATACTTACACCACATAATTGTTTCCAAATTCTGAAGTGCACTGCCTTTATCACACTTTTACACTGATCCCATAGCAATTTTAGTTCTATATTAAAAATAAATATAAATACACCTGAATAATAGTTACATGTGACTGTTCATTCTTATAATAAAGATTCTACTTAGTTTCTTTTTTCTCTTTTTCTGTTGTATTTTAAAGCACTTTTACATGGTTTTGAAAGGACAGCTGTATTTGTGTTATGATTATTTTAGTGTTCTGTTCTTTTTCTTGTGTGTTATAGAGTGTTGTAGCAATGAATGCTTCCTGCACAAAAGATTATCACATCTTTGATTACAGCTTGCTGACTCCCTGGGAAAAGAATCCAGCAAATGTCCATGCTTTCAGCAGTGCTTTTAATGAAAGCTCAACTGTGATGGATGTAACAATACAATGGCTGGAAGAAGTTACAAAATTGATTATAAAATTAAAATTGGATCCTTTGGTCCTTTAGAAAACATCTCAGGGCCTATAGACATTTTCAGTGGTAGCTCCGACCCTCTGGAACGAGCTCCCCGTGGGGATCTGTACCCTCACCACCCTTCAGACCTTCCGCGCAGCCCTCAAGAACTGGCTATCCTGCCAGGCCTGCGTGTGTGTGTATGTATGTATTATATATGTATATGTATATGTATTTATATATCTATACACCTATACACCTATACACCCATACACCCATAGACCTATACACCTATACACCTATCTCTATCTCTATCTCTATCTCTATCTCTATCTCTATATCTATATCTATATCTATATCTATCTATCTACATCGACTTCGATATCTACATTGACATCGATATCTATATCTATATCGATATACCATAGATATAGATATATAGATATACGTAGATACTATAAGTACATAAATATATACACAGTATATACATACTTGGGGGATCTTAATGGGCTCAGAAATTAACATGGTCAAGAAGTCTGGGTATTATTTGGATGGAGGATTTGAAAAGACTTCCAGGATTCTAGGCTAACTTGAGAAGTTTTTTAAAAATCCCCAAAGACAAACTATTTTCACATCCTGCAGGAAATGATATAGGCATGTCCATGTAGTCACCTTGAGTTGAACTTGAATTGAAAAAGACTTTACCTATCTTCACACAGATAATGGGATTATTGAAATAATAGCTGATGGAAAGTTAATGTGACTAAAGAAGAATAGGAACTAACTAATTATCTACTCGGATGACTATTCTTAAACAGCAATCCTATACATGTTATAAAAGGAAAGACAAATGAAAGACAAAAGACAATCATTTTTTATCACCATGGTACCTCTTAAAGTTTTTACAGTTCATTTTATGACAGTCATTCGTTTTTATCAACATAACACTAAGAAACTAGTGGTGCTAGACAAACAATCAGAAGATGAAATTATATCAGTAACTGCTTTCCAATTTCAGATGGCCCATCATGTGTAAAATACTCCATTTCACAATTTATAATAGGTGGTATCTGGCTCACGGTAGTAACCTCTGAGACAGGTCTAGGTGTCCTAGTGAACAACCACTTAAGTAAGCGTCAGGAGGGTTCTGCAGCTGACAAAAAAAGCCAATGCAGTCCTAGGCTTCATCAACAGAGAGATAGCATCAAGATTACATGAAGTGTTACTATTGCTTTATACTGCACTGGTAAGATCAAAGTTGGAATACTGCATCCAGCTTTGGTCACCATGATACCAAAATATGTTGAAACTCAAGAGCAACAAAGATGATTATGGGACTGGAGACTAAAGCGTACAATGAATGGTTGTGAGAACTGGATATTTCTATTCTAATGAAAATAAAGACTAGAGGTAACATGATAGCTCTCTTCCAATATTTGAAGTCACGGAGAAGGGGGGGGGGCAACCTATTATCCAAAGCACCTGAGGACAGGCAAAGAAGTAATGGATGGAAACTTATCAAAGAGAGATCCAACCTAGAGTTAAGGAGAGATGTCCTATCACTGAGAACAATTAATCAGTAGAACAGCTTGCTTCCTGAAGTTGTGGGTGTTCCATCACTGGAGGTTTTTTAAAAAGGGGATTGGACAGCCCTTTATTCAGAATTGTATAGGGAATCACTGCTTGAACAGATTGCTGAATTAGAAGACCTCCAAGGCTGTAAGATCAATTGTTAATTTATTTTGAACTAGTCCCTCCTCCCCATTCCAATGGCATGATCGCTAGCCATGGTCCTGAACACAAGCCAAAAATGTCAGCCAGGACCAGTCAAAGCTCTTAAACAGGAAGTACTGTATCAGGCATCCTTACAAGTTCTGACTTGTTTTGTTATCTAATTTGGACATCAGTACCTCCAACTGAGCAGGACAGTAAAGAAGAAAGAATTGCATAAACAGGTGGTTCAACTAATGGGAGAAATTCAGTTAAGCCAAGGCAAAATGAATTAGCCTGGCCCGTCCCCTGGGGAAAAGATTCATTGTTCATTTGCATTTCAAATAGATACTGAATAAAACAAAGCGGGTTACGTTGTTTGTGGTGAAAAACAACATCCCAGCAGGCAGGTATGTACGTCTCTAGATTATTAATTAAAATTGATTTCATTTAGCATCAAAATCCCACCTTTTCCACTGGATTATGTTTCCCAAGGTTTATAAGAAGTAAACTTTCTTCTTAGAATGTTGTCTGCAGAATTCAGGAAGAAATTGTTGCTCCACGCACATTTAATTGCCATGGAAACAAAGTCATGGCACCAAGCCCAGAAGCAGAGAGGTGACAAAATGCAAATAAAAGCCTTCGCCTACCTCCTCCACAAGGGCTGATGTTAGCCTTGTGGAGACAGAAAGAAAACAATACATACCCAGAAAGAAGGGGAAATTGATCTAAAATGCGGCTTTTCACATTTGAAGCTAAGCCACTCTGAAGTAAAATTGCATTTGCCATAGTGGAAAAAAATATTTTCTGACACCTTCAAATCAAAATATATTTTCAAATAATGAGTGAGAGCTACCTGCAGGAGTCTTTGCCTGGATTTATGTAACACACTAAACTCTGAGTAAAGAAAATACATTTGCTGGGGTCATGCAACATAGCGCACTCAAACAGCAAGTAATGAGAAAAGAACTCTGGGTTCCATATTGAAGATTCCCTGGTCTTCCATGTTAGAATGCTTCCTCTTCTTTTAACCATTGTATTCTATCTAATTTGTTATAGCAATAGCACTTAGACTTATATACCGTTTCTCTAAGTGGTTTACAGAGTCAGCCTATTGCCCCCAACAATCTGGGCTTTCATTTTACCAACCGTGGAAGGATGGAAGTTTGAGTCAACCTTGAGCCTGGTGAGATTTGAACTGCCAAATTGCGGGCATCTAGCAGTCAGCAGAAGTAGCCCTTCAGTATTGCATTTTAACCACTGTGCCGCCATGGCTTATCCTCCTGTTCTTTCTTTTCATAGAAGCAATAAATTCAAGATGGGCTACTCCTATCTATACAATTGTGTGAAAGGCATTTAAAAATCATTGCTGATCCAATAAACACCTTTCAATTCAATACCCTGTTTCCTTGAAAATAAACTACCCTGGATAATAAGCCCAATTGGGCTTTTGAACGCATGCGCTAAAATAAGCCCTCCACCAAAAATAAGTCTTACCCCAAAATATTGCAACGCAGTAGCAGCCATGAGGTGACCACACTCATTGCTTCCTGCACCTCAAAAATAATAAGACCTCCCCAAAAATAAGGCCAAGTGTTTATTTCGGGGGTCAAAGGAAAATAAGACCCTGCCTTATTTTCAGGATTTATTTTCATAACTGGTGATGAACATGAAATAAGAGAGCCTTGCACATGACCATCCTCCCACCTTTGAACCTAAAAGCAATTGCAGAGCTGAAATTGTCAATCCCAGATTTAAAATAGGAAAAGAAGAATTGCTCAGAGCTTCTGGAAAGTTTTGATGTGTGCAGTAAACAGGAATGGTATCAAAGGGATGGGAATAATCATGACAGCTTCTCCATCAGACTTTGCTTAATATTGGCTTGCTGTCAACGTCCCTTTCCTACCTTGCTTATTTCTACCTTCTTTTGGTTCCAGGGCATCCTAGGGCACTCCAAAGGTGTGAAGCTAACAATTGCTGGTGTACCAAACGATCAACTTTTTTCACTGGTTCAGTGGCTACATCTCTGCATTACTGAAACCAGTGGATGAATGCCTATGTACATTCATTTGAAATAAATGTCCCTTAGCTCCTGATTCTGCCAGGAAAGGGTTATAAATTACAAAAGGAGTATGTGGCAGCACAATGTGCTGCACATTGCAGAAGTCGAGTCTTGAAATTAGAAAATTGATAGAGCATGAGATAGGGAGGATTTTTTTTTTTAAAAAGTCCACATGACTGAATGCTGGTTCCTCCTGCTACCTGACTATCGGGGGGAAAAGACAGCACTGGAAACATGAACTGGTAGTATCTATGTGCAATGACCTTCTGTCCAATGTTTCCTGCTTGAAGGACAGACTGCTGCTAGGACATTATGCTAGTAGTAGTTGCTTGGCTTGAGTTCACTGATGTAGAGGAGAAATTCATGCCAATGCTGCCTACTTGAAATACAAGAGGTTGGCCAATGTCACTTTGCTAGAGGCTGCTCTACTTTGATGACTCCTTCCCCTAAAGCAGAGGTGTCAAACTAATAAAATTGAGGGCTGCATTAGGGTTATATTTGACCTCAGGGCCTGGAGTGCGCGTGGCCATGGTGGGTGTGGCCAGCTCTATGTCACTCATGTCAGGGACACCTGTGATTCCTGCAACCCTCTGCCAGTGAAAATGGAGCTCGGGAGAGCCACGTGTGGCCTTCACGAGCTCTGTTTTGGGCTGCAATGGCCTTGCAACCCTCTGCCAGCAAAAATGGAGCTCAAGAGGGCCACACGTGGCCCTCACGAGCTCCATTTTCACTGGCAGAGGCACCACAGGCCAGTTCTTCACTGTTTCCAGGGTGTTGTGTAGGCCAGATCTAAGCACCATGTGCAGGCCTTGAGTTTGACACTCCTGCACTAAAGAAACTCAGGGTTGTCTTCCTACAGTCATAAGAGAGGACAAAACGAACCCTCTAGCTAGTTAATTTCTCACTTCTCTTTCTATGCAACCTATAATACTTTCATCACTTCCATCAATCCCTCTGTCTCAAATCACTTGCTTGAGAGTCGTACCATGTCTCGTGTGCCATCTTACATGCCTATTTTTTCAAACAAAGGGGTGAAGTGGGACTTTACATTAATCCACTTCCTGTTTAACATCTACATCAATATATTGGTCCAAAAAATTCCATTGATGACAGAGGGAAAAGATCTTGCTCTCCTGGTGTTTGCTGAAGTTGCAGCCGTCTTTTAACTTTCAATTGTAGGTCTAAGAAGGGCCTCTGAATTTTTGTTTCCTATGACTCTTGGGTAAAAATAATTTATTCAAAGATCAATGTCCTGATTTTTTCTAAGTGTTTAATTAAATACAAGTAGCAGATCAATGGACATAAAGTAGAGCAAGCTGAAATATTTAGATATCTGGATGTTGTTTTCCAGGTCTTGTGTTCCTGGATGACACACAAGATAATACAGAATCTTCCCTGATGTGTGTCACCATGGTTTTCGGTTATTTTTCTAAAATGTGGGATTGCATATCCCACATTTCATTCATTGTTAGAAATAGGGCAAATGAGAGATAAAACAAAATGTGGCAGTGTGAAATGTTTCCTTTTGCAGAGTAGTAATTCATTGTTTTCTGTCTGCTTCTAGTTTTCTTAACTCTCTAGTCAATGTTAGATGTTGACTGACTCAAAACTAATTGGAGGGGGGAGGTTGCTGAGGAAATTTGCCTCCTCTGAGTTGTTTTGTAAAAATGTTTTGTACTTCTGTGGATCTCAAGGGCTAATAACAAAGGCTGATAGAAAATTTAGATCCTTATTAATATATAGGTAATCCTCAACTAATGACCACAATTGAGCCAAAAATTTATGTTGTTGAGTGAGAAATTTGTTAAGTGAGTTTTAACCCATTTTATGACTTTTCTTGCCGTATTTGTTAAGTGAATCCCTGCAGCTGTTAATTTAGTATCACAGTTCAGTGGATCTGGCTTCTCCATTGACTTTGCTTATCAGAAGGTTGCAAAAGGTTAATCACCCCATGACCTTGGGATATTGCAATCGTCATAAATGTGAGTCAGCTGCCAAGCATCTAAATTTTGATCACATGACCATGGGGATGCCATAACAGTCATAAGTGTGAAAAATGGTCATAAGTCACTTTTTTCAGTGCCATTATAACTTTGAACTTACAGAATTCTTACAGAATAAGTTGGAAGGGACCTTGGAGGACTTCCAGTCCAACCCTCTGCTTAGGCAGGAAACCCTATTCCATTTCAGACAAACAGTTATCCAACATCTTCTTAAAAACCTCCAGTGTTGTAGCATTCACAACTTCTGGTGGCAAGGTGTTCCACTGATTAATTGTTCTTACTGTCAGGAAATTCCCCCTTCGTTCTAAGTTGCTTCTCTCCTTGATTAATTTCCACCCATTGCTTCTTGTCCTACTCTCAGGTGCTTTGAATTGTCACTAAATGCACTGTTGTAAATTGAGGACTACCTGTATACAGAGATCGAAGGGATTTTTGGACTCCCATTAAGTGTTCAAATGCAGACATAAAGTTACCTTCTCTGTGGGATATAATAATCACTATAACTGTCCATTTGGATTTTGGAACTTAAGTATATGGAGCTCCATAGTTTCAACTCTTTTTTTTTTATTCCACAAAAATTGCAATATTGATTGGGGTAGAATGCAAGGAAGGGCGTTCAATCCTCTGCCTTCATGATAAAGCCTAAATCTAAATCATGATCACAGTTTCTATAAGCCATAAAGGTAAATGTGATATTTTAAATGCATGATGTGTTAGTGGGAGTTATTCACACATAGTTTCCTTTTGACAGAGGAAAAAAATAAACTAAAGAATTCAGCAGTTACCCTCGGGTATCATAGACTCTTTAGACTGACCACCTTTGTTCTGATAATCATTGAAGAGAGTATATTTGCTTCAATTTTGTTTATGTGGTAGGAAATAGCATTTGCAATAACAAATCAGCAAGAGACCATGCAAACCAAGTAGCATTGCAGTTCTTTAGAGATAAGAGACCAATTCTTTTTGGTTCGTTGTCACTGCCCAAGAGTTGGCAATAGATAATATTTCCTGCATCAAATATACAAATATATACACTTCTTTAAGATCTAACATTATTCAAGAATTGGCTCTATTTTACATGCTCCTTCACCGAAAAAGCAGTGCTGCAGCAGAAATTAGAAACAAAGATGTTACATTATTTATTCTAGCAGAAACAAATCAGGGTTTCTCTCTCCTGCTTCCATTTAATAGCTTGCCCAGAGCTGGCATCTATATATAACTACAACCACTATTATCACACATTGATATTGTCTTAGTCTTGTTTTCCAGGTCTTAATTACTACAATTTTTATTTTTGTTAAACACCCTTTCTTTTCTTGGCCCTTTTCTGCCAGTGTGAAATGTGCAGATGGCACACATCCAGCTGGTTTCTATTTATTTCTCCAACAGGAAATTGAACTAAGTTACTCAACAAAATAGATGAAGGGGAAAAAAATTCTTTATAATAGATCACTTGCTAAGATGCTGCAATTTGTAAAAAGAAGTTTTAGTTTCCATAGGGACAAGATAATGAGTTATGCTTAACATTCTTTCATAATCAGTGCTATCAAATATATTTAAGTATTTAATTCATTGTGCTTTGCCTGACAGTTGATGAGTCACATAATGTTAATAAAAAGAGAGTGATTATGATGTTGTAAATAATCATTTAAAGCAAAAAGATTTGCTTCCTAGGTTTGAAATAGAAAGAAAAATATGAGATTTTCAGCCCCTGATAAAGTTAACACTGAAATCAACTGAAGTCATCAAATACTTTCAGGCCTCCAATTATGAATTTTAAGAATGTGCTCATGATATATAGGGTGGGCCTTACTACAAAACATTCTGAATCCCAAATCCTTGATTTGACTTTTTACTGATGGAAAACAGTTTGGCCTTTTTTAGATTAAGTTTCCTTTTGTTCACTTTCATTTAATGCATTATTTACAACGTATAATGAATTAGAAATTCAATAGCTTTCCTGAATTGATCTGCAAAGGAAAAAGAATGTTGGCTGACTTTCAGATATGTGAATCAAACACTAAGGAAGCGCTGGAGGAAGATAATGGAGAAAATCTTTCTGGGTTCGCAGGAAGTTCTCAGTCTGGCGAGAACAGCATCTAGAAAAGAAATGCTGGGATTGGAGATGTAGAAGGGAGGTGGAAATGGCTACAAATGGATATGGAGTATGTTGTAGTGCTGATGAAAATGGAAAGATTGGAAAAAAGATGGGATGGAATTTCTCCATGAGTTGGGTTGAGGTATGAAGAGTGTAGAGAGAAGGGGCAAATAATGAAATTGTGATAATCAGGAAGAATTAATGATAGGACACAGACCATCCTCAAGGAAAGGAGAGTAGAAATCTAATTCGAACCCCATCTCCTGATCTTTTCTTGGAAGCTTTGGTGAACAATGAACTCCATACTATTGAAGGCCAGCTAGGTCTGCCTGTAATTTCCTCCACAATTTGGATGAGAAATGAGCTCCGATATGCATCACTAAAACCAGGCATGGAAAGTAAGGGGATGCAGGTAGTCCTTGACTTGCAACAGTTCATTTAGTGACCATTCATAGTTATAAAAGCCCTGAAAGAAGTGACTTATGACTAATTTTCACACTCATGACCATTGTAGCATCTCCATGGTCATGTGATAAAAATTCAGATGTTTAGAAATTGACTCATATGTATGATGATTGCAATGTCCCAGGGTCACATGATGTCCTTTCCCAACCTTCTGACAAAGTCAATGGAGAAGCCAGATTCACTTAACAACAGTTTGACTAATTTAACAATTATAGAGATTCGCTTAACAACTGTGGCAATAAAGTTCATAAAATGGGACTCTCTTAACAAATGTTTCACTTAGCAATAGAAAATTTGGGCTCATTGTGGTTGTTATGTATGTATGTATGCACATACATGCATGCATGCATGCATGCATGCATGCATGCTCTAATGGGTAAAGGGATGGTTAATGACTAGGTTCAGGAGATGTATAATTTCTCTCTTTTTTTGGCAATCTTTTCTACCATTCCAAAATGATACGTTTGGCATAGATTCCATATTTTTCAACAATAGATTCTTACTTTCTACTTTTAAATTAGATGTTTTCATACTATGTTTAAATTTTAGTATATACAATATGTGATATAGAGAACCAGTTTGGTGCAGTGGTTTAGGCATGAGGCTGGAAACAGAGGCTGTGAGTTCTAGTCCTACCTCAGTTATAAAACCAGCTGGATAACTCACCCTCTCTCAGCCCTAGAAAGCAGATAATGGCAAGTCCCTTCTAAAAATCTTGGCAAGAATATTACAAGGTCTTTCCCATAAAATGTCCGGAACCTAATAATGACTTTAAGGTATTGTATATCAGACTGTGTAAACATTTTTTTTCTTTTACTGTTCCTTTTTGTTTTAGTTATTATTGTCAGTTATTTATTAACTGGGGTTTATGTGGGTGGGGAAATGGAGTATTTTGTATATTCTTTAACTTAATAATAGCATTAAAATATTGTCATAAATAACTGAGAATATTGACATAAAATTACTATGAAAAGATTCTGAGGGGAAAGAAAGTTGAGAAAAGGTGCATCAGAACTGAAAAATCTTTATAGAATTACAGAGTAACAGAGTTGGAAGGGACCTTGGAGGTCTTCTAGTCCAACCCCCTGCTCAAGCAGGAAACCTTTTAACAGGGATCGCTAAAACAATCTCCCCTTCAAAAGAAGACAAGCTGGCTTGGTGAGTTTGGGCCAATCACTCTCTATCTGTCCAACCCACTTCACACGGTTTTCTGCTATGGGGAAAACAGGAGGGTGGAACATCATGCATGGTTTGAGTTTATAAAAAAAAAGGTGAAATATAAATCACATAAACAGCAAATAGATGCCAAGAAACAGCCCAATAAGCTTCTAAATATATTCAGCGTGCTTCTAGTTAACTGTTAGCTAAAAAGCAAAAAGCAAAAAAAAAAAAAAAACAGTTTAAAGGAGAAATGGAATGGGAATGACTGGTAAAGGCAGGAATAAAAAAAAACATACAGGTAACTCTCAGCTTATAAAGATTCTTTTAGCAGTCCTTTGAAGTTATAGTGGCACCATACCATATAGTTGGTATTGTATGGATATTATGACCAGTCTTTGAAATTCCCTGTACAGCTATAAATTAGGTAGATTTGTGGTTACTTGTAGACCTAAGAAGGACAGTGCCAGATGAAACTAAAGGCAAAATTCTTATTCAGAATTTTGTGGTCCAAAGAAGTCCGAGCAAAACATCAATACAATAGCATTACTTTTGTTTCCCAGCAACCATGGAAAAGCATATTCATATTGAAGGAAAAATATAAACACTGTAGAAAATAATTGAGAAAATAATCAGTTCAGTATGCTTCTTAAACTAATGGTTATTTCAGCATCTTTGGGCAATAAAGTTCATCAATTATGTGTCTGGTTATGGATTCTTCTATTTATAACTTTATTAAATGATCCTGAATTAAGGTTTTCTGGGAAACCACGCCAAATTCACTACTCTCTCCATAAATTTGTATGTAACTATCATATCCTATTTTTCTGGTTGAAAGTAAGAATGACCTAAATCTCTAAATCTGTGTTTGTTCACAAATAAGTTACTGTTCATTAACTTCTAATTTTCTGCATTTTTCTACCTTTTCATAATGCTTTCTAGAAAAAAAAGCAACAGAACTACATACGGTGTTCTAAAAGTGGGAGTTCAGCAGAAATTCAATGGGTGGCAGTATCATATCTGCTATTCTATTTTCAATCATTTTCCTAATAATCCTTAGCAGAGAACTCATTCTTTTTTTAGTAGTATAGCAAATTGCACCTACATTTCCCAGAAACTTCTTGCTGTGCTCTAAAGATCTATTTCCTGGAAACCTCATTAGCATATATGTAAAGCTGCTAGGATTCTTTGCTTGTTTTAATTCCAATATTTATCATTTTGCTCTTGCTGATTTGAAAACCCTTAAAAATATTATTCAGGCCAATCATATAACGTGGAAAGTTATTCTACAGTGTCTGACAGTTTATTTGGGATTTCATCACTGTCAATACACATGTATCATCTGCAAACTTTACTGCTACTTCAATCTCAAATCCAGATTATTTGGAATTTAGCAAAACGATTTGATCTCCATATAGATCCGTCTGGCAGTCCTACCATTAGACAGGATGAGATATTTACCTGAACTGATGGATAATATTGAGTTGTTGAAAGTGTAATCTGGCCTGTACCTTCTAAAACTAATCTGCAGTCACATCATTACTGCTGCAGCAAGAGTCATATGCTAGAGTTTGTAATTTTGGGAATGGTGGTTATGAAGATGGAGGAGCACCAAAATCCCAGTATTCAGTAATCGAATATATCAGCCCTGTGCTTCTACTAATCTTGCTTTACTTGAAGCATTCAGTCATGTCAAGTTTCAATTTTCCTATTGACCAGCCATTTCTTCTCTAAATATAAGGTAGCTATACAAAACTAATTTGGGGGATTCCATTTTTCTCTCCTGAATGCTTGGTCAGCAGCTTAGTGGTATGAAGATCAGTGAGGCCATATTTGATATGAACTTCAGGATCAATTCATGTCTGAAGCCAACCATTCCTAAATCTGAACTCATCCACTCTGCTATTCTATTAACCTCCTGTGTATTTTCCCCTTTTTATTCCTTCTTTGTTTCTTTTTTCCCTTTCTGGAAGATCCTTCTAGCTACAAAGAAAATATTTAATTAATGATTTTGGGGTGGTTATGGAGTTCATAAAGGCAAAGCTTAGAAATGACACTAGTTGTCCTCTTCATTTCTGCCTCTGATGAGAGTTGGAATGAACAACTCTCCTCTTCCAATTCCTTCTTAAGACAAAACTGTAGTCCAACAAACAATTACCAATGTTAAATTCTTCCAAATAGTCCAGAAAGATACTATGGATTAAAATAATAAAATCACATAACTTGTGGTTCATCTTTTGTACTTTTTTTCTCAATTCCACTAGCAAAAGATCTGAATTAAATCTAGCAGCAAGAGCAAAGCAACATAATTATGTCCAGCATAACAATATTCACCAAGAGACCCAACATATTTCAAACTTGAAAAAGTTATCTTTAGAAGAAGATTGTTCCCTGGACTCCCTGAAACATGTCCTGCAAAACCAAATCTTGTTCAAGCATTCATTCTTATATTTCTTGTATTAGAAATATACCCATTTGTCAACAGCAGTCAAACTTCATAAGGGAAACATACATGAAAGAAATGGAATTGCTAATTTAAATTTCCTGAAATTTATAGCAAGTGATATTTAGACTACAAATGTTTGGCAGTAAAATATCTTGAGCATAAAGCCATTTGCATCAGAAGTAGCATGCATGTTTGTTTTCTATTCCATGTGATGAAAAAGGAAGGGTGTTACTTGTCCATAATATTACTGAAACTTCCTGATCCATCATCCTGTTTATTTTATTACCTCTTGTGGACTGGGTGCTGAAAAAAGCAAAGCAGTTTGATACAAGGAATTGTTCAGAAGCTGCTCACTGCTTCCTTGATTTCATTATTAAGGTTCACTTCCAGCCCTTATTTTTGAGAGCTTATTTCAGGAAAAAAGTTCAATTAAATATGGGTCTTGTCCATGTTTCATTTATTGTTAAGCACCAGTCTTTGATGATGACATATGGCTAATTCAAATAGCCAACGTCCCACACTAGTGATCGTTTCTCCTAATACAAACACCATGTCAGTTTTCAACATATAGTTTTATATGAAATCAACCTTGTGGTCTCTTCTAGACAGCCACAGTGAGGAATGAGAAAAAGGGCTCTCAGTTTTAGAAGTGCTCTTATCATAAGGAAGTGTCAGAGGTGAACAACACAAATGCAAAGTTCAGGCTAATTACTTTGTTATGTTCTGCATATAATGTCACCCCTGTCTGGCAGGCCATTCTTGGGAACAATTAGATAAGTAAAGGTTAGGACTGGCCCGGAGTAGGATCATTCCTAACCCTTTTGCAGTTGCATAGTGATTCCTGGCTAACTCTGCATTTGACTCCTCCTCCCTGCCAAGCCATGTGCTTCCCGACAGGAAGTTTTTCTTAGCATCTTACTATGGTAGATATTCAGATACAATGGCAATTAAAGCTCAGCTGGGTGTCTTAAGTTCAAAATAATCAACTAAGCAGCATCTTCAACATAGGTTAAGGGGGTGGTGTTGGTCAGACTGACAACGGGAACATGGTGGCACTGCAGCATCACAGTGCATAGAGAGTAAGATGGATGATATTAACAGAAAGATGCAAGAATCCTAAGAAAAGGTGAAAAGTCTGAAACATTATTGAAATCCTAGCATGGTAGCACATGAAAGCAGCTCAGGCAAACACCTTCTTTATTCACTGGGTTATAAGAACAAAGAGAAATGAGCAACATGTTGACCTAGAAATGAAGAGGCTCACCTGTTGTGACTCAGCAGTTATGCTGAGAGCTTTTTCAGGATCAAGATTCATTATGCAGCTGGGGGCGGGTTTGAGGCAAGTTTGGAGATAAAAGGACGGATGCTGCCATGCCCCAGTTGCTGGAGTCAACATACGTTCCTTCGTTCTTTCGTGTGTTCCGTGTCTGGCACAATATTGCTTGCTTATTACTCATGATTATGCCTGTTACTTTTGGATAAATGCTTTGGTGTTTCTTGTAAACTGATCCGTGAAGACTTTGGAAGAAGTGCATATTGCTTGTAAGAGTGTTGTTTTGAATTCTTATCGGAGATTTATGTTTATGTTATTTTCTGGGCTCGAATCCAGTTTGAACTGAAAACTGATAAAGACAGAAGTCCTTTTAAGTTTGTCTGCCTGTGTTTGTTAACGAGCCGTCAAGGGGGGGTCAGAACACTCACCTAACACTCGGAGGTTGAGAGTTCAATCCTAGGCAGTGATGGTGTTTCTCTATCAGGACGCAAAGAGAAAATATCTGCTGTGAACTCCACATAGGCGTCAGGAAAGGCATCCAGCCAGTAAACATTCAGCTTCATTCAATTGCTCCCACACCATCCCAATAAAAGGGTCATAAAAAGAAAAACAAATAAGAAGGGGGAGAGACACCACCCAATCAAACTCACAAGACTCTGCTATGATAGCCTATCTCAATACAGTGAAATTCTAGTCTTGCCATGGAATTGATTTCTTGTCCTTTCTGCTAGAGGAACTGGCACCATGCAAGTCCTGGGCCTTTTCTATGTGCATCACAATATTACGTGCCCCTCCAAATGAGGCGGAGCTTGCCACAAGATGGAGCAAATGTGTCATTTGTTTCAATTAAAGTAATGAGTTCCTATGGCCACCATTGTAAATCTGCTTTTTCTTCTTCTTTTTAGATTACTATTCCTAAGGATTATGTCTCTCCCCTTCTAATTTGAGTGATCTCCCTTTCAAATCTTTCAAAAGCCTTTCTTTCTCCAGACTGAATTTCCCCATCAGACTAGAATGCTTTCATTCTGTGCTTTTTGTTCAGACTTCATTTGTACATGTGACTACTTTCTTTCATTGAAACCTTTTTATTATACCCAATAGTGTTTGATACTCCCATTACAGTTGTTCTCTTTGTCTCTGTCTTTTAGAGCAATAGTATTAAATTGAAAGTGTTGAGATAGTCTGGTTGGAACTCCACCATGTTTGCTTTGAGGGCTTTTCACCAATTCACTGTGCATGTATTATTCATTTATTTTATTTATTTATTATTTATTAATCAAATTTACATGGCTGCCCATCCCATGGAAAGTGTCTTTTATTATACTCACAGAAAATGCATTCTTGCCTGGGAATGCCACCAAAGTGAAGTTTTACCACTAATCCTACTGGAAGCATCTTCCGTTTCTGAACTTCCAGGACTGATGATCCCTGCATGGCATTGTCACCATTGAAGTGCTTCTCCAAAAAGCTTGCACACTAAAGATGTAATCATATAGCCACAATGAAAAGGGGAAAAAAAACACCCTATTCTCTAAAACACTTCTTAATTCCCTTTGCTTGCTTGTAAAATAATTAGATGCCTGGTTTAAATTACACTTGTTCAAAACTTTGCAAGTTTCAGAGTGCAGATCTTAGGGTCTCCCCCCTCCCCCTGATTTCTTAATGCTGTGCTAATTCTAAACACAGGTTTAGAAATGAAGGGAGCATTGGACTGTATCCTCTCCTCCCCCCCCAAAAAAACCTTGTGTGAACAATTGCAGATGTAAAGGCACAGAGGCAGTTAAGCTAACTAACAAGCAGGGAAGAAGAGGCTGTAATGAGTGATGAGCACATTTCCTGCATGTAAATACCAGCTGTTTTTCTTTTGAAAAGATTAAGTATATTAATAAAAAAAAAAGCCACACACGCATGGCATGTCTGCAAGCAGTGTTGGCTTTGTCAGCTGATGAAAAGCCACATACATAAACTAATTTTACATGCTCTCATCAAGACCATTTAAAGAGCAATGTTTTACATTTGTCCATCTAATCATGAAAGGATGAATCTGGCAGTTTTATTGTAGTCATGTGTTTAAAGCAACTTAAAACCCACAATTATTTCCAGGCCCTGTGAAGAAGTGTTGGACTTTTGATTCATGGGAAATTATTTCTATGACAGAAAATGTATCAGGAAACTTTAGTTTCTGTTTTGGAAATCAATCTTCTTCTGGTCTCATTATTTCAAACTATAACAAAAGGTACCAAAGCTTTTTTTAAACTTAGAAGCCTACAACATCTACAAATGCAGATATTTATCTTGGTTGGGAAAAGTGGGGTGGAGCATTCAGGCTCCAAATTTGGCAGTGCTCACTGTTGTGTTTTCAACAGGCACTTGTGACCTCAGATTCCTGTGTACTTTTGACCTCTGTCTCCCTGCTGAAGATGACGTGACAGTGACATTTGGAGGACGTTCACCTTTGCTCTCCTGCCCAGTCTTTTGTTTCATCCCTGAAGTCACCAATAGGGTGAGCATGACGGCAGCCACTGCACTGATCAACATCTATTGTATGCCAGTTGCTGGCTGAATTTGACAAAACCAATCTCTCATGTGTTTGCTGATGTTCTTAATTTGGCTGAACAAAGCTGCCAAAAGGTTCATCATTTTGGTAAAAGGTTCTAAGAGCATTGTAAGGAAAGGGCCAAAAGACTAGCTAGGAACAGCTTGGTGGCATGGCAATTAGGACTGAGGCTGTCAATTCTTTATATTTTTTTACACGTATAGCATCCAGTCTGACAGCAAAACATTTAGTTGAGGTTTACAATGTCTGCAATGTGATTCCAAAATGTGCCCCATCTTTTCATCTTTTCATACTTTTAGACCACTGAAATAACTACTCCTGATCCTGGTCATTGTGAGTCACTTGCCTGACTCTCTGCTATTCTTTAACAAGTGATTCCCTCCTATGCACAACTTTTATTCTTGCCAAGGATGACAACAGCCCATGAAACAACTGAAAACTTGATTTCCCTATTCCACCCTGGGTGAACTCCATGTTCTCATGCATTCATCTTCTTAATGTATGATAGAGGATATACCGTACTTATATGCCTGGGTGTTTGCATTGCAGAAGTGCAGGTATTTTGTAGGCTATTTGCATTTGTGCAAAACTGAAATTCAAGAACCCTTTTACAGGAATTTCAAAGCATGTAGTTTTTGGCAGCAGCTCTTGGACTACTTAGTTTGCTTACGACAAGCTACTCTATACTTGGGCATATTATTTTATGTATGTTGTGACATCTTCTTTATATATTTTGTGTGTGTTTCAGAAAAAAGTCACCATTTCAGTGATAATCATGTATTACATTTTCATGTGTATTGTTAATAGGAGACTAATGCATAGCTAATAATAGTTGTTGTCAAAGTACATTGGAATTCATGAGAAGTAGCAGCGCTGTAATGTTCTTCAGAGAACATCAGCAATTGCTACTAATTTAAAAAAGGGCCGTTTGAATGCCTACTTGTATAGTTTTAAAGGAAAAGAAGCTAAACAATGGTTACGCTTGCAGATATAACCATCAGCATTGGAGATATATGGCTTCTCACTTGTGAAGCATGAACTGTGACTTGATGGTTCTGGAAATTTTATGAGAGGTCTGTGATTTTGAAAAGACAAAAAGACTTTGTTGTTGTTTTGTGCCCCTTCCATTACTGTTTGAGATTAATGTAGGTAAGTGATGTTGGAACGGAGTCCCATCCCAGTTAAACAAAAAGTTTAAAGTTTAAAGTAAGATGACCAGACGTCCCACTTTTGGCGGGACAGTCATGATTTTTAATAATTTGTCCTGTGTCCCGCAGTGTGTTCAAAAAGTCCCAATTTTCCAAAAGAAAGAAAACAATTTTAAAAAGGATGCCGTTAAAAAAAAAGTTTTTATTTCTCTGAAGTGTCGTTCCTGATGTGGCCTTTAGAGGGCAGTGGTTTCCCTCTCTCTGCTCGGCTCGCTCGCAGCGCCCGACGAGGGGCAAAGCTTCCTCCCCTCCTGTGCGTGCATGCGCCGACGCACGCCGTTTTTCTGCAGGGAGAGCGACAGTTTTCTGGCAGCGCAGTGAGGAGGAGGCTCGGTCCCGGGCCAAGCGGCTCAGCCGTCGGAAGGTTTTTCTTTTTTCTTTTGCCCGCTTCTCTCAGGCACCGCTCTCCCTGCAGCCATTTCTCCCTCTTTCTCCTTTTTGTCCTTTCTCCTCCTTCCCCCCAAAAAGAGAACGAGAGGGAGAAAGAGGAGGTTTTCTGAGCTTGGTGAGCAAGGATCCTCCACCCCACCTCCTCTTCCAGAAAGAGAAGGTGTGGGGGAGATGTTGGGATCGCTGCTTTCTGAGCTTGGTGAGCAAGGATCCCACTATCCTACTATTTTATTTTTCTTTATGTACACTGAGAGCATATTCACCAAAGACAAATTCCTTGTGTGTCCAATCACACTTGGCTAATAAACTATTCTATTCTATTTTACTCTACTCTATTCATTTCTATTTCAATTGTAACAAGGAGTTTAGCTTCTCTCTCTTGAAAATGTAAGCTAGCATAAGGCATTATAATGCAAGCTAGCCTTAACTTTCAAACAGTTCATTTAGTGACCAAAGTTACAATGACATTGAAAAAAGTGACTGATGACCATTTTTCACACTTAGTGACCATTTTCACACTTAGCGACCATTGCAGCATCCTCATGGTCACGTGATCAAAATTTTGATGTTTGGCAACAGATTCGTATTTATGATGGTTTCAGGGTCCTGGGGTCATGTTTGACAAAATATAAATTTTTTAATCAAGCCCCCCCCCCCCCCCGGGTCAATGGTGTCCCTCTTTACCAATCTGAAAATCTGGTCACCTTATTCTAAAGCAATAAATATTCACTCAAAACTTGTTCCAAAACTACTGATAATGCCTTATCCTACACTTTGATGTAGATTATGCACCAAGAGCATCAAACGCCAAATATTTCCAGGATTCCAAAGAAATGCCTGTGACCTTTAAGAGGTTGTTAGCCTGTTGACAATGTGACAATACTGTATAAAATATCTGGGGATTTAAATTTTCTAGATAAAAATAAAAACTTTCCTCAGCCCATGCAAGGCATGGATATCTTAAAAACAGATGGTTTGAAAAGACAGGAACAACAATGTAATTAGTGATCCTGATTTTCAAGGACATGGATTCATCTTAAACTTAGATTCCAAGAAATGCTGTCTAATCAACACATCAACCACTATTACTAGAAGGTGAAATCAAGACTTAACTTCTAAAGTTCACTAATCTATTGTCTAAATGTCTAAAATGTTTATTGGTATGTGTGATATGTTTTTGCAGATCTGGTGATGAAATAATAAAAGAAAACCTCTTTAGTTTAGTTTCTTATTATAGCCTGTAATAGCCATGATACATGTGTAATTATTAAGATTCTTTAATAATATCTTTGGTCAGAGTTGCTCTTCATTTAACCTGTTGTTGTTTCTTAGTTCACACCACAAGCAAACATTCAAGTATTTCTAAGAAGATGTGTTTAGTCAACCTTTTCTCTGCAAGAGAAATATCCAAAGTCAATTTAAATATGATGCAAGAGTTCCATTAAATAGGAAAACATAGTGGTTTTTTCTTATTTTTAAAAAGCCATCGTTATTTATAAATCAAGCATGTATCAAAACTTCGGCATCAGGAAAAAGCTTGACCATTTCTTGTGCACCCTGTCCTTGAATGAAATGCTCTAAACCACAACAAGCTGCTCCTTATTTGCAACTAAATTCTTAGGAGTGGAGGAAAACTCTCACTTCCCTCCATCTGCAGCAGGCATGGGTGAAGAAGGTGATTTGGGCTTTCACTATGTCCCAACTAAATTACATGTTGCTGATTTCTCGGGGATCTACAAGAAAATTACTGGGAGAGAGTGGGAAAATTTGTTGCTTTCCCGTCTCCTGCCAAAGTGCATGCTTAAAGTTGGAAAAATGTCACAGGGGTCGGGGTGGAGAGATGATTATTATGTCACCTCCTGATCAGCATAATCACATGTATTATAAACTCCACATACAGGAATATAGTCCAGTGTGTGGATTAATTGGCAGAAAAGTTAATAGTCAAGTGAAGATGGCATCACTACTTGGCATCACTAATGGAGCAGTAAGGGGAAAAAGAACCAACAGGATATTAGTTATCAGTATCTTTCATTAAGTTCTCCCCTGAATGTGTTTCTAGATCTGTAGAACAAAAAGAAAACAGTAGCTGGTAGACCTGGATAGATCTCGGTAGATTCTGGACATCACCATGCAATAAATTCCTTTTTATTTTGGTTGAGCCAATGTCTTCCTTGGGTTTCATCATTGTCTCTCCTTAGAGAGGAACCCTAAGAAGCCAGACAAACTTTGCAAGTTGTTCTTACAATACAATCAGCTAATAAATAAATAAATACATTTCACAACTGGAGAGCAGCACTGATGGAAGCCCATTGTATCTCAACTTCACAGCAAAAAAAAAAAAGAAAGAAAGCCAGGCAGAATCCAATTTTTCCATTCCCTCTTCTTACTTGATACTTAAAGGTGCAGGATCTAAAGCAGATCATACATATAGGTTCACATGTGCATACTATCCTTGAGTGCAAACTACAATACAATCACTGGTCAACCAAAGCTTCTGTGCAGACGGATAACTTTCTCGGAGTTTACAGGACAGGAATTCCTTCTCTTAAATCAGAAGAGGTGAAGAATTCTGCACAACAACACTGAACATGAAATCCATGTAGAAGAGATGGGAAACTACGTCCATAAACTTGACTCATTCATAGAAGAGCATCAGGCATTTTTTAAAAGTCACAGATAAGCCACTCATGGCCAATGAGTGGCATGTGGCTCTCAGTTGCAAAAGGGGCAGTTGGGGAGAAATAGGAAGTCCTTGCTGCCTATTTTACTGATCAACTGCACAATGTTGAGCTGGCTGGCAGGGGAAGGACTGACAGTGAGTTCCTTATTGTCATTTCATCGGACAAATGTCAAATAATCAAGAGTAAGAACCTTTTCTTCTGCATTTTTAAAGCTGAGCATTACTTTCAAGGCTCAAATGTTTTACATCTCAAAATTCTTAATGTATAGGTAATGAAGGCTTATTAGAAAATCAGAGTTTTGAAGGTTCTCTTTTGCTTTGAGGTCTTTCCACTAATCAATTTGTACTTTTCACTACTTTCTCTGGTGATCCACTGTTTCACTCCACTTTATATTAAGTCTGTTCCCCTTTTTAAAGTGATTTAGAAATTCATGAGCTGCCACAAGTCAAGCAGAAAAGTGTAGATTTCTCAATATCCCAAAGAAGAATTCAGTCCCTTCCCATCAGGAAGGGGAGGGGAGAAAGGAAGCAAGGGGTGAGGAGAGGAGATAGATATATAGGAGAGATATAGGAGAGTGGGGAGGGAGGGAGGGAGGGAGGGGGGAGAGAGAGAGAGAGAGAGAGAGAGAGAGAGAGAGAGAGAGAGAGAGAGAGAGAGAGAGTGTTTGGTTTTTTAAAAGTAGAAAGAAAGATATGAGAAAGATAAAATTTATACATATAGAAAGAGAGAAGAGTGTCTTTCAACCATGTCCTTTTTCAGTTGTTCTTTAATGCAAAGTGGACAGATGTCTTTGACACTGAAAACTGATGGGAAAGTGATTCTGTAAATGCTGAGTAAAAGTTATTTAAAAAGTTAATAAAAGTTGAGTAATGTTTTTGAAACTATGCGGTACGACTTGGCTCTATAAAGATTTGCAAGAATAGAAACTAGTTTGAAAATGCATTGTAAACCCATTTTAATAGTGCTTCCCTTTTTATGAGTTCCAGGGCTATTTTTTGTTTTCCTAAACTTGTGATTATCATGGGCTACACTAAGATCTGGTTCCAATCCTAACAATCCACCAGCTAAAAAGCCTGCTGTTGTGTGTCCTTTTTATTAATAGACTAAGAATAATATAGGAAAGTGTTGTGGCCCAGCAGAAGCCATTGGAGCTGCCGATGGACTCCGATAGCGAGGACCCCTATGAGTCTGCCATGGAAGATGTGGAGGACCCTGGGCAGGGTTCAGACTCAGAGCAGGGACCAGAGAGGCTGGTTGGCCACCAGGAGGCGCCTGAGGCATGGAGCAGTGGGGAAGATCAAATGGAATTTGTCCCTGACGCCAGGCAATGAAGGGCAGAGAAACGGAGGCAGCAGTTACGGAGACATAGCCATAAGACATAGTCAAGCCCAGGTGGTTGTGGCTTGGCCCCTCCCAAGACAGTATATAAGAAGAGACTTTGGGAGGAGTCCTTTTGCAGGACACAACTGTTCGTAGTAATCTGGAGAACTCCTTGTTTGGTCTGCCTTGTGTTCCCGTATCTGTTGGAGTCTGGGTTGCTGCCAACGTCTTGCCAGTGAGTCGTGTCTGGGCTTTCAGCCAACAGGATTATAATTGTTGTGAATAAAGAGTGGCAAACAGCTAAGCCTGTGTCTGCGTTCATTACCAGACAGAGGGGGGGCAGAACAGAAAAGCATCTTCCCAAGCTTTCAGTTCCTTGAGATTTCCTGTGGGGTTGTGAAAGATTGTTTTAACTCTTCCCCGGCTTCTGAAAACTCATATGACTGAGCTCCATGAAAATGTTTTCATTATTGCACTATGAAGGTTTCCCCAATCCAATCTCAAGCAGTACTTTCACACGATGAATTTGGTTTCTCCTAGTTGGGTCCCAGAATGATTCATTCCCTGCAGATTCCTCATGTTTCACAATCTGGAGCTTACTCCATCTGCCCATTCCTTTGTCCTTCTTTGAAGGAATGTGTAGTTCTCCCATCCTTACAGAAATACGGCTGAACTTGAACTCGTCTCTTCACAAGCTTCTGCAAGTTGCAAAGGGTGAGGAGTTCTTTGTCCATTCAACTTTCAACCATTCCAGGGCACCCAGGAATTTCTGTGGATAGAAGGAACTAATGTTAGTTAGCTGATGGTGATATATTGTATTAACTCTGGAAAAGTTATATCACAATTGTTAATTATTTATTAGATTTATATGATACCTTTCTTTAGAGCACTCCACCCTCCCATTTCCCTCATCATCATCATTAACATCATCTTTTAATGACCCCATAATCTCTTGAGGGGTAGAGTCTGGGCAACTGAATGGATATGAGTCAGTGGTGGGTTGCAGGTGGTACGCCCTGGTACGGGTGTACCGGACCCTGCCTGGAGCACCGGATACTGTTCCGGTACGGTGCTCAGGAGGGCCCACCTGCCCACCCCAGCTCCTTACTGGTCTTTTAAGTCTTCGGCGCTTCCGCGGACAAACACAGCACATACAGCACCTGCGCGACGCTCCGCTGAGCAGCTGGAGTATTGTGGAGGCGCTAAGATACATGTGTGCATTGCACGCAACCATATGGACACCGCCGGGCCCGTTCCAATTGTACTGGTTGGAACGGGATCCAGAACCCACCACTGAGCTGAGTGTTTACTGGCTAGATGCCCTTTCTGTCACCATCCCGTTTCCTTCCTCCTCCACCCAAAATCCTCCAATATTAGGTTGAGTTGATCGAGAGTGATTGACTCAAAGTCCCTTAATGAGTTTCTGCCATTGAGGATAGACCAGAATCTGGGTTTTTCTTCTCTTATTCAACACCTTAACTATCACACAAAACTTGGCTTTTGAAGATCTTTCTTAAAATAGTTAATCGTTCTTCACTGTTACAGTATCTCAAACTGCTTTTAATATTGTATGCTGCCAAACATTATGGAATTGGGTTAAAACATGCCTCTGCATTCATACCTAACTAACAGCAAAAACTCCAATGCTTCGGTGCTGCTAGTTTAGGTCCATTATTTCAGTGAAGAAAGAAGTCATTTATAAGGAGAAGATCTGCCTGATATGGGAAATAAAATCACACAATATATCATTCTGTCAACCCTAAATTTTAAATCTTACATCTGCCTTTTCAGGCCAATAACCTTTGACACTCTTTTTTCCAGATTGAAGATTATAATCTACCTGTTCTATAAATACACAAAGGTTCTGTTTCACTGAGCAGCATCGATTCCTGCCTCACCCTGTAGTCCTTACACTATTTATCATTTGTTCTTTTGTTACCCTGATATCATATTTCTTTCTAATCAAAGTCATGGCCCTTGTTCAGCTCATAATCATATTCAATGACCCTCCAAATTATCAAGAAGGTTTTCAAATGTTTTAAAGCAAAATTGCAAAGAACTTGAAATGCACTGGGCTAATGGCCAAGAAAATAAAAGATGCATTAAATGTAACAAATAATAAACCCAGCTCCATAGAAAGAAGTCAAAAGCAATACATATTAGAGCAAAACGCTGTAGCTTTTTCCACTATACTGATGGGATCTAAGTCAGAGGGGACACACGCTGTTGACCTTTCCTTTATAAACTTGGAATTGTGCAAGAGAGAACACTGAAAATGTTGATCTAGAATGCAAAAGCAAAGAAGGAAAAAAAAACACATGAAGGAATTCATATTTTTGAAATAAGAATGAAAACACAATTGGGACTGCCTGCACTCAAATGATTAAATCTATCAAAATATACCAAAACATTTGCCCAGGCATCACATTCTTTTGGCTTTAAAGCAAAGCTGATGATAATTTTTTTTCTATTACCACATCACTTTTGCATTTTATTCACTATTTGAGCTAGAGATTCACAACCTTTGGATAGGATGCAGCTTCCAAAAGTATTGTTTATATATGCCCCCTACCTCTAAAATTATCAGATTGGAGGAAAAGAATAAACATGTGGAGTATTTTCATTAATTATTAAAAGTATTTATACAGTGTTTTTTTATTTTAAGTACTTCAGCATGATTTATAATATTTGTAAATGGATAAGATAAAAAAGGGTTTTAAAAAGACAGAGGAAAAACAAAATAAGAACAATTCATACAAAAGCAAATCATAAGGCGAGTTAGAAAGTCAGTGGAAAAAAGATGCCTAAAATAAATCACTGTCAAGCCTTAGCATTTAAACTACAATATTTATATCTAAATCAGATGGATTTTTTTAAACCTGGCCTCTTGGTATGGACAAAGCTATATACTAGGAAATAGGAAGAAAGAACAATTATTGCTTACCCACCTCAGCGAACTAATATGCCTATCAAACCAGAACTATGAAAGGATTCCATTCAACATATTGAGCAGAAAATGTGGGTGTAATTAAATGATCAGAAAGGATATCTAAGGATAAGATGAACTTAAATGTAAAAATACTTAAGAAAAAATATTCCTCTTTCATGATATGAGAGGGAAAAATGAGGCTTCACGTTAAGCTGTAAGTCAGAGGTGCCAAACTCTCTTCTGTGAAAATCATTGAGACTCCTGGATTGCACCCAGGCTACAGTAAGCCTACAGTACTATTCTTAAAAGAAAAATCTGCCCTCTTGGATCAAGCTGCAAGCCTTGCCAATGGCCCATAATTCAGAGACTCAGAATGGGGTAACACCACTGAGAAGATGCTATGAAACCTGGCTTCTCTTTTGCAAGAATGTGATTCTGGTATCAGCTCTAAATTTAGGAGAACCCCAAATTCCTGGCCCATTCTTTCAGAAAGAATGCTACCTCTTACATTACTTACTATAATTAAGCTATGTAAATCTGTTTCATATCTTCTGAGGAAAAGAATGTATGGTTATATAGAAAACCCTGTTGGTGCAATAGAATATTAGAATATTGCAGGCAAACTTTGCCCACTGCCAGGTGTTCAATTCTGACCAGTTCAAGGTAGACCTAGCCTTCCAGCCTCCTGAGTCAGTCAAATGATGACCCATATTGTAGGGGGCAATATGCTGACTCTGTAAACCACACAAAGAGTGCCGTAAAGCACAATAGAGTGGTATATGAGGCCAAATGTTATTGCTATATAATATTTATTGCATTTATTAAAGCTCACCACAAAAGCTACTTTGTCTGCTTGCTTTGTACTGCTGGCCTCATTTATATACTAATTTACATTAATTCTAATTTCATTGAGACCAAGAAAGTTGGAGTAATCTAAGAATGTCTTTTTAACTACTTTTATCTCAGCCTAATTATAGAGCACATTAGAACTCTGCCAATTGGGAGTCCTAGTATGTCAAAGAAAACATGACCATTTACAGTTCCAAGGGAATGGGAAATACTGCTGCTGTTTTATAAATCAGGAAACAATCTGCATGTTCGATTTGGAGAAGGAATTTCCTTTCCCCAACTCTCTCACACTAATAAATTTTAAAGCTTATCTCAAATGTTTAATAACTTATAAGGTAGTAGAAAATAACAGCTACCGTATTTCTCATTAATTAATTGTTATTAAACTAAAAAGGAGTCATGTGTGATTAAGGATTAAAATATTAATTGTGACATTTGCTGATGGTTAACATTCATTTTACAAGGGCTTATGTCAGGGTAGAACTGCCCAGCTACAATCTCCAATAGATACTAATAGGGCTTGCGATGGGGGGATGTTGGGAGTTCTAGTTCAAGCAACCTTGATCTATTCTATTTGTTTGGTTTGCTCTAATAATCACGACTATCCTCTTGGAATTTGTCTCTCAAAGAATAGACATTCTTCAAACACTGGTAAAATTACAAAGACAGATAACCCATAGTCCAAATTATATAAGTTTTTCTGTGAAACACTTCTATTATATTAAGCAATATTCATGAACAGATGGGTGACTATGGACAGTGTCTTAGCTGTAGCGAGGAAGTTATATGGCACAAAACCTTCAGAAAACATCGACAGGAATATACACACAAGAAACGGAACAGTGGAATAGCTGTTCCTTAGAAATTTGATGTGTAAAGTTTAAGGTTGGTTAGTGGGAAGAATAGTCTAGTTGCCAATTAGTGATAGCTCCCTTCTAATAAATTCAGGATTGTTGCTTCCCTATACAAGAGTTCCAAACCCTATACTTCTGTGAAAGAAGGGGACAATAAGGGTGATATTAATCAGCCTTGTTGAGTATATTACAATATATAGAAATTCTGGATCCTCTATATGTCATGGGAGGTAGTATATATAATGTGGAATAAAATTACAGAATATATGTGTTTGTGTGTGTGTGTTTGTGTATGTGTTGCATTTGTGCTGATAAATAAATAAAGGGAGACTAGTATAGATCTATTTCAAGCTATTTAGCTCTCATCAGCTAGCCATACCCTTACTGGGATTTGATCCTGGGCTGTATTACATATTAGGCAGTTATATTAGCCACTAAACCACAGGATCTCCTCCTGTTATCAGCTAAGCCAGGGAAATAGGTATGTATTGTGTCACAACTCCTGGTATGCCCAAATATGGGAGGGAGCATACTGCTTCTCTTTTCTGTCTATCGACTCACTCTGGGAGCCATCCCCGCAGAAAGCCATTTTTTTTTATGTTGCCTTGTTACATTTGTGTTGCATTTGTGCTGCTAAATAAATAAAGGGAGACTAGTATAGATCTATTTCAAGCTATTTAGCTCTCATCAGCTAGCCATACCCTTACTGGGAATCGAAGCTGGGATGTATTACATATTAGGCAGTTATATTAGCCACTAAGCCACAGGCTCTCCATACACACACACACACACACACACACACACACACACAGGCTAAGTGGCAAGTTATAATAATTAAATCTTTTAAATTCACATAGCTACTTGTGTGAAGGTAGCTCCAATTTCAAATGTTTTATACACATATGAAATAGACTGGCAGGTTCTAGAGCTGGGTGACAGGAATAAGAGAGCAAATAAAAGCAAATGAATAATAAGATGTGATAATAGTAATCTTAATTTTTTAAAAAAAAATAATTGCACTCTGTTGGCGGAGCATCATGGTACAATTGTATTATTTGGGAAAGTTTATGAGCAAAATGGAATAGATGTAGAATATCCACATTTTTTATCGGGGGTCAGAATTGCATCACATTATTTCTAAAGGTAAAACAATGGACTTTCAGATCTGTAACTCAAAGCCCAGCCTGGTGAGATAATGCATTAAGGTCAGATTATTACCTTAGTCCTATGTCATTGTTGGAGCTAGAAAAGAAGGGTACATACTGATATGCAGAGTGTACAGTATATGTTCACAGCTTTAATTGTATCTTTCCTTTGTTTGCTCCTTTTTTTCGCTCTTTCATAACTAACGTACTAATGCACATATATGAATGGAGATTTCAAAGTATGCTTATTAATCCTCTTCATTTCGCTATTAAAATTGCAACTGCATTGTTTTGTTGCAGTGTCAGGGAAGCCTGGGAGTAAGCCGCCAATCTAAAGAATAAGTGGACTTTCCCTAAGAAACTATAGGGAATTTTAAAAAGCTTTTTCTTTGATCTTTAATCAAATTAAATCGTGACTGATAAAAATGCCGGGTCATTTCCCACTTTCCTCCCACTCACAATATAATGGAGGTGAGGGTGATAATATGCAAAGCAATTCCTTGAACCAATAATGTCAAGAGGATAAAATGCTGAACTTTAACTGATGATCCTTGTGCTCTGAATACTGTTATGTCACGGCTGTGGAATGAAGGTTAAATCATTTCCTTCTCTTGCTGCTGTGACTACCCATCCACTTATTAAGCATCGTCACATTTAATTTTCTTGCAAAGTGCTTTCTCTTTCATTCCTGCTTGTAACCTTTTGCTATCAGTTCAGCAGGCAGACGTGAATCCAAATAGTGTTTCCCAAATAGTGTTGTTTGAGTTTAATAAGATTTGTATGAGTTTAATAAGATTTGTATGCCGCCCACTCCCTTGGGACTCTGGGCGGCTTACAGGAAGGGTAAAAAGAAACATTTAAAAATTAAATAAAAAATACAATTATTAAAATTCCACATCATGCATTCCGTCTAAGTGGGGCTGGATATTAATCAACAGCCCCAGGCCTGCTGGAAGTCTTGGTGGCTTGCGGAAGGCCGGGAGAGTGGTAAGGGTCCGGATCTCTATGAGTAGATCGTTCCACAGGGGCGGTGCAGCTACAGAGAAGGCCCTCCCCCGGGGGGTCGCCAGCTGGCATTGTCCGGTTGACGGCACCCGGAGGAGGCCCAGCCTGTGCGATCTTGTTGGTCATTGGGAGGTAAGTGGCAGGAGGTGGTCTCTCAGGTAGCCAGGGTCTAAACCATGTAGGGCTTTAAAAGTAACGACTAGCACCTTGAAGCGCATCTGGAGACCAATGGGAAGCCAATGCAGCTCGCGGAGGATGGGTGTAACATGGGTGTCTCTAGGTACACCCAATATTGCTTGTGTGGCTGCATTCTGGACCAACTGCAGTCTTCGGACACTCTTCAAGAGCAGCCCCATGTAGAGCACATTACAGTAATCCAGTCTTGAGGTGATGAGGGCATGAGTGACCATTTGAAGTGCCTCCCAGTCCAGGTAGGGCCGCAACTGGTGCACCAGGCGAACCTGGGCAATTACGCTCTTGCTCTTGAAGCCAACTCAGACACATTGTGGTGAAACCAAATCCAGAACTGAAGAAGCTTCTTGGATGAGAAGTGAAATGTCTTCAAGGAAAAGCAAGAAAGTCCAGTTGCCTTTTGAAAAAACACCTTTGGGACCCATAACTGCTTGTGGCAAAGGACAGCAACTCTGCTTGTTATTAGTCAAAAACAACTTAAATTTGATAAATAAATAAAAACACTATTTTTAACTTGACGTTATTCCAGATGAAGAATATATTATATAACCTTTGTCCTCTCACACCAATCCTAATTTAGCGCCCCAGAATTGAGAAGTCAAAACCAACTTGGACTTCTTCATCTTCTTAATGGGAGTTTTTCCCATTGACCATCTGAAACAGTTAATCAGCTGGGAGAGAGGGGGAGGAGGGAGAGGGAGAGAGAGAGGGAGAGAGAGAGAGAGAGAGACCACCCCCCTAATTTTTCTCTGCTAAATTAAGAGAAAACCAGGAACTCATTTCAGGTAGTCCAACTGATCCAGCTGGCTGGATGTTGCTTCTTTACACAGATTACACTTTGTGCATATTAGAACTGCATATAGTGAGTGAGATACAGGTTGCCCCCTATCTGTTATTTCTGATGTGGAATTAAAAAAATTACTTGTGTTTACTAGCTCTCTGCGGGTATGCGCACATGCGCACATGATATTCAGAATCCCAGATCTTATTTGCACTGAAGCTATAGATCACCTCATTACAATTTTTAAGAAAGGTTTTCAGAAGCCTTAAAGAAATCCTATCATTCTTCACAGTTTTGCAAAATGAATTCTGCCCCTGGAGCTCATTCTTAGATCCATCTGTAACTCATGGAGCAGAACTAACAATTTATTGAACATTGTGCATCCTCACTACCGTAAAAATTAGTTAAATATTTTAAAATTAAATCTGGGAATGGGTGGCTCAGGGAACTGTCAATGCAAAACAAATACGGGGAATATCATTTATTGAACCTGGTTACATTCTGTATGATAAAGGTGTTTACTTTTACTATAAAACACGAGTTTATTACCAATCATGTGAGAAACATCATAACTTCCTGTAACTGAAAGAGATTTTAGTGTTAGGTTGTCCAAATAAGAGTTCCATATTATTTGATCTCACAGGGATTTGTTTTTTTTTTTTTAACAATTATTCGATTATGAGTATCCTATTGTTCATCTGATCAACAGAGAATGGCCCTGTAAAGAGAAAGGACAAACCTTCAGCATAAATCCCTTTTGAATTAACTTAATTTTGGCAAAGGTAGGAGCTGATTCATAATAAATTAAGGGAGGGACCAAAGAATCTGGAGCCAAACCCTCATTCCTGGAAACCACCCTAATACCTTAATGATTGAAATGCCAAATGATTGCCATTTTTTTTACAAGTTCATGCCAGAGGCTTTTCTTGTGGATTCTGAGGCCCATCAAGATAATGAATCATTATTTATTCATGTGTTTATTTATCCCATTTCTATACCGTTCAGGTTTTTTCCCTCCTCAACCTCTTCTCAAAGACTGATCTGCCTATTTCAGTTGTTCCTCATTCTGCATTTGCATCCCAGCAGAATAACTTTACATTCCCTTTCATCTACTTGGAGAAGAACAGTGTGGAGGCATTTTGGAAAAAATATATTTGGAGTAAACAAATTGATTTATTTCCCTGGGGTTTTTTAAGATGATGATGATGATGATGATGATGATGATGATGATGATATGCATCAATGAGGTTTTTGTGGAATTTTTCATACCAATCAATAGACTACCCCTTTCTTTTTAACCTTTTTTTAACATGACACAGAGAGTAAGGTGAATGAAGGTAAACCAAGCGAGAGATCTAATATTACAAAATTGATTACTGAGTTTACTAGCTGGCCTGGAAATCACATAATAAACAACTTCCAAATTTTGTACTGTATACGAAAAAGAATTAACGAGAAAACTTTATAGCTACTTGGCTGCATGTGATGGAAATACTTCTCCAGATGTAAGGCAATTGTTTATGGAATTTGAAAGAACTGTGCTATTCCTAAGAGTTAACTAGTTGTTTTGAATATTTCTGGGAACTATTACTTCCTCGTGATCAGACTCTCAGATTTCTTTTAGATGATATATTTATCTGATGCTAACACGTACATAGGGGGCATATGAAGCATGTTTTCAACATAATGTTTATGTTCTGACATCACATTCCTGTATATCAAGGTTATCATAACTAAAGAGGCATGTGAACTTGTACTGTAATAATGCCTACCATTTAAAACCTCCCATGTTATAATAGAAACCCTTTATCTATATGCTTGCCAAGATACAGTATGTAGCTAATTTTTCAACTATTAACAGTAGGTAGGCTGCATATCAATGGTGTGTGCAAAGATATAATTCACAGGTCTGCAAAAAAAAATTTTCGAGAGCTGTTTTGGTTATTCCATGTAATCTTTGTTTTTTGGTGCACTGAATCTGAAAATGACTTCCATTTTGTTATAGAACATCACGTTTCCTGACAATTTAGGTAACTGTTAAATAAGGCAATACCTCAAAATAAATGGAAATAGACTTATAAAATTAAAGTTTTATTACAACATTTTCATGGAAATTCTTTTTTGAACTGAAATGAGCTCACCTACACACACTAAACTCAATTCTTCTTCATTGTGAGGCTCCTCTTGGAGCATTTACGCTTGTGAGTAGCATCTGGAATGTCTCTCTGAAGCATCCAACAGTAGTCTGCCATCATTGTAATGCTCCATTTTCAATGATATCTCCTTTCCATCTCTTTAATGTCTTGGTGAAATCATTCACCTTGTTCCTCACTCACAGCTCCCAAATTTTCAGGAAAGTAGTCAAGGTGGGATGGGAGGAAATGCACTTTCAAACTCATCAGGCAACCTAAAGCTTGAAATTCTTCCGACGATCTTTTTGTAGTGAGGATCTTTGTTATTGCCTAAAAATTTCTGTACAACTCCTTTAAATGCAATCCTCCCTTCTTTTTGAGGATCCGTCATGGCATTGACAAACTCTGGATCAACTATAAGCCTTCTAATGTCTGGTCCGACGAACATACCTTCCTTCAATTTTGCCTCTGACAGGCATGGAAACTTGGTGACCAAGTATTTGAAGCATTCTCCATCTCTTGGAAGTGATTTTACGAATTGCTTCATCAATCCCAATTTTATGTGGAGAGGTGGTAGAAGAACTTTATGGGAAGGTACCAAAGTTTCTGGGAGGACATTTTTTTCACTGACTGTTAGCACCCTTGGCTGCCAACTCTTCTTGGTCCAGTGATTTTGTTGGTCTCGACTGTCCCATAGACACAGAAAACAAGGATATTTGGTATACCCAGCTTGTTGCCCGAGCAGCATGCACAAGACCTTCAAGTCCCCATATACTTGCCAACCATGGTCTTTATATTTAAGTTTATGAAGAACCATTTCCAAGTTCTCGTAGGTTTCCTTCAAGTGTATGGAATGACCTACAGGTATGGAAGTGTAAAAACTGTTGTGGAGTAAAACTGCTTTGAGTCTTCTTTTTGAAGAATCTATTAAAAAACGCCATTCCTCTGAATCATATTGGATTTTAAATTGACCCATCAGACCTTTAACATTGATGCAATAAACCAACTTGTCTTCCTGGGTGAAGTAAGGAACAAACTCCTTTTCACGATGTCTGAACCATGAAGATAACACTCCTGGCAACAATAAATTCCTGCTTTTCAGTCTTGATCCGAGTAACTCAGCGGCATCTTTGGGAAGATTCAAGTCTCTTACCAAATCATTCATCTCTTCCTGAGTAAACAATTTTGGTCTTGTATCATCTTCAAAGTCAGAACTTGATTCGTCATCTGGTTCAGGTATGACTTCACCTTCATCGGAGCTAGGTATCTCTTCCAAGGTAGCAGGGGGCTTGGGTACTGGTATATCTGTGCCATGGGGGATGGGACGAATTGCTGAGTGAAGATTGGGGTATGAAATGGAATGCTTCCATTTGGAATTAAACCCTTTCACATTGCATGAACAAAGTAACAGTCATCACTATGGTTCTTTTGCTCTCGCGATACCATAGGAATCCCATAACAGAAAGATTTTTTCTTATCCTTGAACCAGTTTCAGAGGTCCTCAACACACCATTTGTATACTTTATGACGCACCCAAACTTTATCTTGATCTCCAATTTTTAGTCCAAAGTATGCAAAGTGTACTTTTTTCACAAAGTCTGTAATATTCTGCTGTTGCTTCAACACTGTATATTCACCACAGATGAAACAGAAACTGTCTGGTGAATTAATACACTTTTGCAGAGCCATAACGTAACAGTTGAAGAATGACGAGCTAACATGAATTGCAATGAAATAGTGTGAACAGCCTAGAACCAAGAACCTGATGATGATTCGTGCACAAGTGTGGCATGCAGGAGAGAGCAGCTCTGTGTCTGTACATGAGACATCACAGTGCTGGCCACACCCCCTGCACTGACCAGAGATGCTGCTATCTGCCTTGTGTCTCCCTCCCACTGGATTCTTCAGAAAAGATTAACCCCTTCTACCATTAGAAGCACAGACTTAAAACTTGCTTAGCTTATGTATATATTGTTGACCATCAGATTTATAGTGCTATATTTTTTTACATAACTTGGACAAACCCTTTAATGTTTTTTTTGGCATTTTATATATTAAATGCACTTATGTGAATTAATTAATAGTAATTTGGACTTTAAATTTGGTTAAAAACCCATAATATAAAAAAATTCCAAAAATTAAAAATCTTTGATAAATTTAAAGACAATTTTGCATGTTGTGGCAAATCATGACGTCTAGGAGTTTTTGCAATATGTTATTTGTTTTCAGCATACCAAAATACATGGAAATTAGATGAAAATAATCAAACAGCTTTTTAATCACAGACCTGTGTTATGGATGACGTGTATTTCAATATTGGTAAACATTAAAGCATTTTAATATTGGTAAATATATTGAAAAACTATTAAAAATACAGCTGTATGAAATCACTTGTTGGCACAAGTAAGAGAAAACCATAACATATCCAACGGTGAGAGAACCAGCAGAAACACAGCTAGCAGAACAAGTCCCTCTTTCTTAATTGAAAGAAACTTCTGTAGAGAACCTGGTTTAAAAATAGTTCTAATGGAAAAGATCACTAAACCTATGTTTATAAAGAGTCTGCATAAGTCTGACAAGCAGAAAGAAAAATGCCTGTTGGGCATTACATGGATGTATGACTCTGCAGAAGCCAGGGCTTTAGCCTTGCCAGCATCCCAGGCCAAAATGGCCTTGGAATGGATGGCTCTGTTCTATGACTAGAGGGGAAGAAGCATGCCTCTATCAGCCTCTGAGGCCTACAAGAGCTTAGCAGATCCCAACCACTGAGCCCATCAGCAGCCAAATGGACAGGGAAAGGGGCCAAACACCATCCAAAGCAAAAATTAAGTTAGGAAAAGAGCAAGAAACAATTTTAAAGCATTCCCACCTATCTCTCTGTTTCTGTGTCTGTCTGTCTCTCTTTCTGTCTCTCCCTCCCTCCCTCCCCCCCTCTCTCTCATACACACACACAACTATACAAAAAGAGAGATGCTCCAGGAAGGGGCTGGGAATGAGTTGAGGGCAATATAACGAAGACATGGAAGGGGGAAAAAGCAATTATTATTTATTAAATGTATTTAATCTTAAATACATTATAATATTAAAATTACTAGGACACATCCTTGTTATGAGCAAATGAGGAAGAGGCCAATGCTCTGAAATTGGTCAAAGAATTCTCACAGGTCAGGAAATCTGCTCCAAAGCCCTCTTTTCTGCCTCAGTCTCTGACCACAGAACCTGCCTGACACTTTTCATGCTACTAGCCAATTTATTCTGATATTTCAGCAAACCATTGTCAGCCAGCAAATTTCATCATTTTGGTTGCCCGTTGATTTTTCTTCTTTGTTACAAAGATTCCTGTTCTTTAATCCACAAGTATGAGTAATTTGAGGGTCTTTAAGGACATCAGAATTAGCTGTTCAAGATTTATAAGTATCTAGATCTTTACCTATGCCAGCTTTCTATAGACTTCCTTGAGACTGTTTGCAGTGGCACATTGCTTAAGAGGATCTCCAAGCCCTTCTCTGGCAACACAAAAAATGAAAATATCTGTGAAAAGGAGACATTGTGATCTAAATGATCGGATACCAGATTTGAGTTGTTAATGGAATGATATGGCATACGTATCTTGTCTAGCCATAAACAGGTGCCTGAGAGATCCTAGAGAGAGCTAATTGCATGCAGCCAAATGAAACTTTCTATGCAGGCATTTTGGAGAAATTTGAGTCCACTATAACCCTATCAAAGTGGCATTAAGTAAACAAGAACTGCCTATTTTGGGGAGGAAACATTGGGGTAAAGATTAGTTATTGAGATGCATTCTGAACAGGGACGGACAAACTGTCTCAAGGAACCTACAACAGTTCCATGGTAAAGGAAAAAAAAATGCTAACTAAGACGATACATTGCTTCAGACTTGATTTAGAAGAGGTGGGCTGGAAGAGACAAGAATGAAAATGCAGCACTTAAACTAGCCGTGTCATTTTTCCGACTCATTAAACTAGCCATGGTATTTTCCAGGACCATTGCTTCCGCATGGCTGCTGCAGAGAAGCTTCTGCATTATCTGTTGACCCTGGAAACAGTCATGGCTGCTGCTTTGCTGAATTACGGTTTATAGGCTGCGGCTTTATCTTGGTGAGATGAGTGAATCCAGCCATTGAATTTCCTGCTGAATGAACAAAGAATACATGGCTCAACCTCATTTTACAGAATGCATTATATGATTTTCAGAAAACCTGAATAGTGTGAATCCCATAAATACAACTTATTCCTTGTATTTGCAAATGCAGGGCATTTATTCCAATTCAAACAGCTAATTTTTTTCCAAGTGTGAATAGTTCATTTCTTTATGACAATGTGCTTAGCTATCGTATGCAAACTTTTGCATAATGAAATTGTTATAAGGCAGCAGCCTCGTTACTTATCAACAAGCACTTGTTAATGCAGTGAGTTTTGCTTCTGATTAACATGGCTGACACTGCACTGCAAGTGAATTAAATATCCAAAAGAAATAACATATGCACTTTGGGGCTCAACTGTGGAATACTTGGTGCTCTCTGAGATTGGATGTTGGCTTGCAGTTGTTGCATTACCTGACTGGGCAACTTTACCAATTCTAGTGAGTGTAGGGTTTGCTCCCTGTTTAAATACTTTAGCTTGCTCTGTCAGTGTTGGTGGGGAGTGATTTTCTCCTTGGTAACAGAGGTAAGATTCTGGCAAACCAGTAGCGGAAATTTTGAGTAGTTCGAAGAACCGGCAAATACCACCTCTGGCTGGCCCCGCCCCCTGATCTATTCACTGCCTCCTGAGTCCCAGCTGATCAGCTGGGTCTTCATTTGTTGCCATTCACCGGAGAACGAAGCTGGAAAGCAGGTTAGTGGGATGAAGAGGGAATGGTGCAGTAACCTTTCCCTGCCATGCCTACCAAGCCAAGCAAGGCCCACCAAGCCATGCCCAAAGAACCAGTAGTAAAAAAAATTGAATCCCACCACTGCTTGGTAGGTCTTTGAATGGGATATTTTCTGCTTGGCAATTGGTCCAGTGTTAATCTCTCCTCATCCTGGGTGTTGGCCTTTGGAGAAAGGGCGCTGACCTTTTTGTTTTCTTCATAGCTTTTGTGCTGTCTCTTTTGAATGGTGTTTAAATGTGGTTTATTTCTATCTCAGCTCATTTGTCTGAATGCCACATTTCCAGGAATTCCCTCACATTTTTTTTTATTTAGGCTGCTTACTGTTCTCCAATTGGAAAGGATGATCGAGTATATTGAGTATGTCACGGCCAGGTAGTGTCGGCTGGCGACCCCCAGGAGGAGAGCCTTCTCTGTGGGAGCGCCTTCCCTTTGTAATGAGCTGCCCCCGAAGCTTCGCATAATCCCCAACCTCTGGTCCTTCCAGCACGCCCTAAAAAGTTGGCTTTTTCAGCAAGCCGGCCTGGCCTGAATAGAATAAATTAAATTATTAATTTTGAATTGTTAATTTTAATTTAATCCTAATTTTGATTTAAATTGTCAGTGGAAGATTATTGGATGGCTTATTTAATCTTTTTAAACTTTTGTTATATGTTTTTTTAGGTTGTACGCCGCCCTGAGTCCTTTGGGAGAAGGGCGGCATATAAGTCCAATAAAACCAAACCAAACCAATGTGTTGTGAGATTCAGGAATTTTCATCTTGTCTTCTGACTGCTGTTGATGTTAATGGATGGGCTCTGCTAGATTTCTGCCTCTTTGTCCTACATAGTGGCTATGAATGTGAATGTTGTAAATGACATGTTTTTTTTTCCTTTTGGGCTCCTCTGTCTTTAGGTTTACTTAGGATGCTTTAGAGGGCTTTAGTTAGTTTATGTGCTATAGGGATACCACGTAGTTGTAATAATCTGTTGGTTGTTTCTGAGATGTTTTGATATAGCTTGTGTTGGTTGTACATGTCTAGTGCAAACACATTCCCGCAACTCAGAACAAAGAAAAGGAAACAGACTTCAACATACACCAACTTCCAACAAAATAGATGCCTAGACAACTTTATCAGAAAATGCTTGATCACTCAATCCATTACAGCACAATCTATTAAACTCCTCACTCACAGAGATAATTTAAAAAGCTAAGAACGAAAGAAAAAGACCATTTGCTCTGGCAACTTTCTGGTAACCAATACCCAGATAAGGAGAAACAAACAATCAAGCAGAAAACAATCCCTTAATCAAAGAACTACCAAGGAGGAAATCCCCACCAACTAGCAGGAGAAGTTATCATATACAAAGAGCAAACCTTACATTCTCAGATGTGCAACATCTGCAAGCAAAAACCCAAGCTTAGAGAGCACCAAATACTCCAAAGTGAATTAAACCTGTTCCTGTCCTCAGCAGTCACATGTACTGTCTTTTAAAAAAAATCTTTGAAGCTATTTGGAGCATATTATTCATGCCCACCTCCTGAACTCACTATTGTAGCTGGAGCTTTCACCGCTTGAATGGCTACCTTTGAAATTTGAAGGATTTATCAGCCTCATGTAGAGAAAGCATTTTAGCCCTAAATCTAAATGTTGCTTGAAAAACCCAGTGTGATGCTAATAGACTAGACATCTGGATAAATGACTCTTTCAGCAGATTATAGTGATTTGGGAATAAAAGAGGGCACTTAGATGGTGACTTAGGAGAACAACATTAAACAAATGAAGCAACTATTCCATTATTCTATACAATCTAAATAAACACTCATCTAGCTGGCTTGCTCTTTGGAGCCAATGATTTTGTCAAGTTTAGTTTTGTAATTTACAGATCTACTTTCCTCTAACATCAAAGGAGATAATTAAACTAAATTCTTTGGAGCTGAATAATTATTTCGTTACAAAGAACATACAGTTTTCTCCACAGTATTCTAATGTGCTACATATTCTTCTTCCTTATTTTCTCTTCCTTGTGGTTAGGGTTACTTTCTCTGGAATCAAGATTGCAGTTATAAATATCTGATGCTTTAAGTCAGTCTATCACCATGCAGGACAAACCATGTGTGAACAAACAAACAAAACCTCAGAAAGGTTTTAAAATGTTATCTATTGACTTTTACTTAAAAGATGCTATAAAGTTGTAATGTTATTGGAGGATTTTTTGAAACAGCTAATGAATGACATTATGCGCTTGTGTCTTTAAGTATGAATGATTAGAGGTAAAAGCATGTTCAAATAATTGTAGTCAAATGAGAATTGTGTTACATTGATAGTAAGATATACAAAGATTTTTGACTTAAAGTGTATAATTTAATATGAACTATAAGTAATGACTGTGGAAGAAATGCATGAAAGTTATCTGTAACCAATTGACACACTTTCTACAAGATGTAATGAAGGATGATTCTTTTTTTGGTGTTTTTGTTTCAATTTTTTTTAAAAAAAAGGAATTAGTGGTATTCTTCCATCTACAAAACTTACCACTATAAAGGACATTTTCAGGAACTTTTACTATCTCCCAGTTTTTCTCACATTACTTGAGGACACCCACATTCAAGATTACTGTTGTTTAATCTACAAAACATGGGATTTCAGAATAATCAGAATAATCTCCCGCTTGAGAAGGTTATGAGCAACCATTTGAAGATCTGATAAACCTTGAATAGTATGTTTGCAACAAGATGCATGTAAGAGTAAGTACTGAAGAACCCATGACCCCTGAGTCATTATTCCAGAGTTGTTTTCTTACCAGGAAACCCTCAATGCCTTCTACCATGACAGAGCCTCCATTGTACATTAATGTTTCTTTAAAATCCGAGGAGATATTTGGAGTTGTATCTGCCTTGAAAATGACCCCTATTGAACTGTACAGCACAAACATCAGCAGTTAATTACAGTAAATGTTTTGTCTTATTTTGTATTATGTCATAAAATGAGTTTATGATGGTTTTATGCAGTGGTGAAATCTAATTCCGCCCCCCCAATGGTTCTGTGGGTGTGGCTTGGGGGGTCATGTGACTGGGTGGCATGGCCAACTTTTTATTTCACTTTCAGCTATTTTTTTTAGCTTTTAAAAGCATTTTCTCCCTGCCAGTTCGCCCAAACTAGCAGGGACAAAATGCTTTAAAAAGCTAAAAAAAATAGCTCCTGAGGATCGTGTGGCTCAGTTTTTACAATTAAAAGTTAGAAATGTAAGAGTTTGGGTATTATATAGATGTATGAGTATGTAATGTACACATGTAAATTTCTTTTCACAATTTGTTCAGCAACTATCAAGAGGGATGTCTATATCTCATACAAGGCCACTTTAAGGATAGTAAGGCGAAAGATTTATACCATCTGAAGAGAAACCAGGATAGTTAGAAAATGGAAACCACAATTACATTTTCACAATAGCATCAAAAGAACTAATATTCTATGAGCACACTGGAAATGGAATTTCAAAGACTATGGAGAAAACAAAAGGACATTTCCTATGCAGAATTTAAGCTGCCAAAAGAAGCCTAAATTCCTAACTAAGTTAACTTCATTTAGTCATACTTACATGCACACATACAATTTTTATGGCTGCCCATCTCTCCCGCAGTGACTTTGGGCAGTATACAAAGTTTAAAATAACAATTCAAACAACTACACACAAGGTCACCAAAAGGCCAAACGTCTTCACGGACCATGTTGTTTAGCAAGAAAACAGACTGCTTAGGAAGGTGATGGATTGAGTTCACTTGCAGCAGTTAAACAGAACCTAGTCCTAGACCAATGATGGCGAACCTTTTTTGTCTCACGTGCCAAAAGCAGGGGGAGCGCAGGCGTGCCACACCCATAATGCTATGCGCATGACCCCAGCATGCATGCGTGCATGACCAGCGCTCCCACCATTTTTGGTGTGCTTTTTCGCCCTCCTCAGGCTCCAGAGGCTTTATAGCCTGGGGAGGTGAAAACAGCCCCCCCCCCATGGAGGCCCTCCAGAGCATGAAAAACCAGCCCTACAGCCAAATCAGAAGTTCATGAATGAACGTCTGGTTTGCCTGTTGGGCCAGTTTTTCATGCTCTGGAGGCTTGCCTCCGGAAGGCGAAAAATGGCCTCAAAAGAAGGCCGAAGTCAGCTGGCCAGCGTGCACATGCATGCTGCCCAGCTGACAGGGCAATCCTCGCGTGTCCTGACAAATGGCTCCATGTGCCACCTGTGGTACATGTGCCATAGGTTCGCTATCACAGTCCTAGACAGTCCCAGGAGAATGTAGTTGAGCTTCCTGAATGGTAAAGTCTGCATTAAGCAGGGAATTAGACCAGAACACCTTCAGGTCTGCTCCACATCTAGGATTCTATCACCCAGACCAGTCACATTCTGTGAGTCACATGTGTTGGACTTGGGAAGCTGGTCTGTGCAGTTATATGAACCAAGTAGATATTTCTTCAATGCAAAACTGCATTAGATTGGATTTTTTTTATCTGCTTGTTTAAAATATTTGCATACTGAGTTCCCGTTAAGGAAAAAAAAAGTCTCAGCACAATTCTCAATAAAATTTTATTTATCCAGGACACTCAGCAGTCAGGAATGGTAATCATTACACAAAATGGTATTTCTCCATGAGATGGAAAGTGATTGCCTATGTTATCCGATCGGTACAGTCATGCATATTCATTTTCGAACTTACTCAACTATTGTTGGAGATAAGTAATCAGCCAGAAGCTCAGTAGATGTTCCAGGCAAGATAAAAGATGGTGTTACCTAGCTCAACTTTCTCCACATTGGTGCCATTGGATAGATTGCCAGGAATTATGAAAACTATAGTCAAGGATATCCAGAAGGCATTGGCATGCAGAAGGCTGATTTACATTCTAACCCTAACACTGATTTTCAGTATAGCAATCAACAATAGAAATGTCTCCCTGTACGTTCATTATTCAAGCATTTTTCTGATTGATGATTAGCAAAGATTTCCACAGGGCCCTCCGTTCCCTCTTTTGTTTACATTGTTGTTTACATTGTTTACATTGAAAATATATTTTATAATTGCAAAAGAAAGCTGTCTGTCTGCTTTTAAGATAAGATAATATCACTAGGTTTTCATTTATATGTTAAATATGGTTATGCCAGACATACGTTGATGATAGTTTGCAAGGATAGACAGTAAATGGTTCGGCAGAATTAGATGTAATTCTTTCTTTTTTTTCTTACTACACTTTAATTCCTTTCTCTTACTATCTTTTACTCATTTTCCACTCTTTGCATATTATTGCTTCCCCGAAGGAGAATAGTGTGATATGTATTAATGCATGTAAACACATAAATAAAAAATTTAAAACACACACAGAGAGACAAATTTTCATATGTTTGTGCATGTATTCAAATATTCCATTTTTATCCATCATGCCAAAAATTAAAAGAATGGCAGGGATTTGTAAGGCCTAACTACAAGTGCTGGTAGAATATAAATTCAGAGTAAGGAAACAGTATGTATAAACCTTTCCTCTTCCCCTTTTATTGGCAAATACAGGATTGGCCCATCATGAGCTAAATTAATGCCTTGTCCTTGGCCTCTAGCTGTGGAATATGGATCAGAGGAGCAGTATCCTAAAGCCTTTTCTGCTCTAGGAAGGCTAAACAAATGAGTTCATTATGTTGACATTAGAGGATTAACAGTAAGATTACATCTCTGCTGCAAGATGCATTCTAGTTGCCAATTACCTTATGGGCCTTGCCTAAGCTGTTGGCTTTAACATGCCAAGTCTCAAACAGCCCAGGGATTGGTAAATACTTGAGGAAAGCCTTAATAGAAGACTTATCAGATATTAAGGGTCTCCTACTTGCTTCAGCCACACATATACTAAAATTAGAACGATACCAGGAAGATGAGTAGATATTAAGAATGATATCTATAGATTTCATTCTTCTCAGGCCAGTGGGAACATCCCGTGTGAAGTCACTTCCAAATTATGGAAAAACACTCCCTGGGATTCTGACTGGTTTCCACTCTGTTACAAAAAGAGCCTCAAGGCACATGGCTCATTCTAGCGCTTGCATTTTTTGTTTTCTTTAAATGTTAGGCTAGCATTATTGCCTCAATTTTGTTTTCATTGTGTTTTTAATTAATATAGTCTTTATGTTCCTTTCTATTGTTGGCCATCCTAAGAATGATTTGTTTTTGGATTTAAATTGAGATATAATGTGCCTCAAAAATCATCATCATCACTACTATTGCTACTATTTCAGTATTGTTCACCCTCAGTGTTTACTTGTTATATAAGCTGCTAGCTATTATTAAATGTAATAATTACTTGGTCTTGCAACAGCATCCAACATTTAAATAATCTTTCTCTCTCATTTTCATATGTGGATTATGGGTGTGAAATAAACAACCCAAAATTATCTTCTCTTCGGAGAACCCATCACACTTTTACTTTTTCAGGGTTTTGTTTGTGTAGGGAAATATAATATACAAAGCTATTTTTCCTAGGTCTCTAAGCATTCTACACGGAATAGTTACTCTTAGCAAAACTATGACCAAAAAATCCACAAAATAAAACAGAGGAACTATATGTGGGGCTATTCCTCAGCTCATTTTATTTCCTCTCCCTCTCTGATATTCAACCTGACTTCCAAAACAGTTTGCTTCCCCCCTGGGAATGGTTCACGCCCCACTCCAGCAACCAGTTTGAAGTTCTTCAGTACACTCAGACACTCAGCATTATTACTTGACCGGCTCTGCAATGCTTCTGTCACTGTTGGGTTAGCAAAATGCAAGGATAACTGGTCTTCAGGAGAAGAGGGGAAATCCCAGGAGCCAGGACAAGGCAGGAGTTCCTGCCTATGAGAAACCGCCCATCCTGCCTCTCCAAAGGCCACACAGCAAAATTAATTGGGCAGCATTTCTTCTGAACCAGAAGCTGAGCCAAATCTTCATCAGCTCAGCTAAAGACCTTCTCAAGAGGAGCAGTTCTGTAGGAACAGAGATGCACACCACCGATCTTAGGCCACTGAACCAACATTTGCAGAAGGAACCTCCAAAATGATATCCTCTGTCAAGCATGGCCTATTGCCTTCTAAATAAATTGTCTTTAACAGTATTCAATTCCAGGCAGTTATTGAGATATCTCTGGAATGAGGTAGATTTTCTGGGTTGTACTATTAATTTATTCCCCCTCCACCCACTCACTACTAGGACAAAAGATACCCTTTCTGCTTCCTCCATGCTACCACATTAAATTTAGTTTGCTGAAATTATGCATGTTACTAAAACAGGGGAAAGAATCCTGCTCAATTGTAATTTACACTATCATATCGTAATCTAAACTCATGCATAAGTATGGCAATTTTAGGGCCAACTCTTCCCCTCCAACTGTGTATTTAAATGTATTTCAATTTTTCCTTGTATTACTACAGAGTGAAATAAATGACTATAACACTGTATATAATAGCAAACTGATAAAGAGGTAGGATTATTACTGTTTTATGGGTAATTTTGTTTCTTCTTCAGTAGACTCATCTTGGATGTTATGACAAGGCATATCTCTAAAATGTAATAATTTTGATATGAGATTCCCAAATCACAGCATTTTGACTAATGAAAAAAATCAGTGAACCACATCTTTATTTTTTTTCTTGCACATTTCAAACACCCTGAAAATATACACCCTCATACACCTCCTTATTTTAACAATTCTTCCTATTACTTGTTATTAAAAGAAATCTAAAGAACTTTGTTTCCTATAAGCCAGAGATAAACATTATAAAGTGAAAAGTAGCAACACTGCCACTTGGAGGTCAGAGGCTGGAGTTTTTGAAACAACGTATCTCTTCTCTTTCCCTCTTTGATTTCACTGACTTTGTAGCGGAAGGGTTTGCAACTTACTTACAGAAACTGTAAGTAACTGCAATTTTGGGTCTAACATCATTGAACCGCCATCTTGTCCACTGGTGGTTCAAGATGTATTCTCTGCACACCATCCTGCAGGGAGTCAGAAAAGGCGATTCCTCACGTCGGTAGACTTGACCCAAGCTTACCTTCATATCCCCATCTTCATAGACCACCAAAAATATCTCAATTTCTCCTATGGGGGGGAGGCACTTCCAATACCGAGCTCTTCCGTTCGTACTGTCCTCAGCCTCCAGGGTATTCACAAAGGTACTGGCAGCACTAGCCGCCAACATTGGGTCATCTCCAATTTGCCATCTAAAGCAGAAAGGGATCCCACTCTTACCATCCACACCCTGCGAGATCACGGGTTTGGGGTGAATCTCGAAAAGAGTCACCTCGTACCCGGAACTCGCATTCTTCACCTTGGGGTCTTAATAGACACCGTGGCAGAAAGGGTATATCTGTCCAATGATCGCATACATAGTCTGAGTGATATTGTCTGGAAAGTCCTGCGCCTCCGCAAGGCATATCTTCTTCTCTCCCAAGTTTTGGGCAAGTTTTGGTATCTTGCTTCGAGGTTGTCCTGTGGGCCAGGTTCCACAGCAGGACCCTTCAATGGTTCATGCTTCTGCATCAGAAGACCGACAGGAGCTGCTCCCCTCTCAAGGTCTCCCTTCCCAGACAGGTTTTACGGTCCCTCAAATGGGTGCAGTCCCCAGCAATTTTGCAGGGAACCTTGTTCAGAGATCCGAGCCATCTCACACTTACGACGGATGCATGTCTGATGGGGTGGGGAGTGCACATGCAGGAGCTAGTGGCTCAGGGTCAGTGGAACCTCGAAGAAAGCCAAAACAGCATAAATTGGCTAGAGTTGCAGGCAGTACGTCTTGCCCTCATTCAATTCCAACACATCCAACATGACCTGTTTGCGATAGCAGAAAACAATCAGGTACCCAGATATTATTCTCAGTTTGCGGATCCCATGGCAGAAGGAGTAGACGCTCTCAGGTGCCATTGGCCCAAAGGTCTCCTGTACTCATTTCCACCCCTACCTCTCATCCAGAGGGTGATTTGGAAAATGTTGGAGCAAGAGGCAGACCTCTTACTGCTGGCACCCAATTGGCCACGTCAGTCTTGATATGTCAATCTAGTGTCTCTGTCGATCTCCAGTCCATGGCACATTCCATGGTCACTCCTGTCTCTACACCAAGAATCAGTTTGTGACCCCGACCCACAGTAGCTGCAATTAACCACATGGCGATTGAGCGGCAAGCCTTAGCAGCTGAGAACATCTCCCTCAATGTCATTGCTACCATTCAAGCATCACGCAAAAGCTCTACTAACTGCATTTATGATGCCATCTGGTGGACATTTCCACTTTGGTGCTCCAACATGACTATTGACCCACTCAAAGCATCCATTCCTCAGATACTGGACTTCTTGCAGAGCGGTCTTGATCACGGCCTTACCCCTAACACGTTAAGCCGACAGGTGGCCACTTTGGCTTCTGTCTTAGACAGTCTTTCCTCCAAACATCTATCTACTCATCCATTGATCTGGAGATTTCTCTGTGGAGCTTCCAATCTCCAGCCCCCGGTCATCCATAGGTACCCGACTTGGGATTTACCTCGGGTCCTGGAGGCCCTAATTTCCTCGCTTTTCGAACCTTTGAGATCCACATCTTTGAAACTGTTGTCCTTTAAAACTTTGTTTTTGGTGGCAATAATATCTGCCAGATGCATTTCTGATTTGGCTGCTCTTTCAGAAAGACATGACCTGTGCATGTTCCACCCAGACCGAGCCATCTTAAGACTGGACCTGACATTCATACCGAAGGTCAATACTGCTTCCACGAGGTCAAGAATTAACCTTACCTGATTTCTGTCCGTCTCCTTGTCATGAGAGGGAATAAAAGTGGCACACTCTTGATGTACACTGAGCCCTCAAGATCTACATCGACCACACAGCTTCACTCCACCATTCGGAGGCTCTCTTCGTGTCCTTTCGCCGAGCCTCTTTGGGTAACAAGGCTTCACTGTTGAGTCTGGGGCAGTGGATCAGGGCATATATTAAACTGTCTTATGAACTTCAGTCCTTGCAGGTACCTCTGAACATTACAGCCCACTCTACACGGAGAGCTGCAACCACTGCTGCTTGGTCTACTCAAGCTACGTTGGAAGAAGTTTGCCGGGCAGCCACATCTCCCATGGTCTTCATACATCATTACAAGTTAGACAAGTATGTGTCATCTGACGCAGCCTTTGGGTGCAGAGTGCTGCAACAAGTACTTGTTCTTTGACGAACTTTCTTTATCTTTCCCAACCTAGTGGACAGCCCATTCTTTGGTATGTCCCATTCTGGCTGCTGTCTCCATGATCACAGGAGAATGGGCGTTAGTTCTTACCTGATACGCTCATTCTCTGTTGAAGTGGAGACTGCAGCCAGACCCACCCTGGGGTATGTCACTCAGATATGATTTGTTTGTGCGGAGGAGAGAGAGTATGGACTTGATACATGTACATTTTGATCTCATAATTCTCACCTGTCTACAGTTTGCTTTGTCTAAACTGGAAGGAGTCACCAAGGACTCGATGACATCATAAGTGTAGACCCAATCCAATTGGTTACTGGATAGAGCAAACCCATTCTGGCTGCTGTCTCCATTTCAACAGAGAATGAGCGTATCAGGTAAGAACCAACACTCATTCTGCTGTTGATCCATTAGATTCTTTTGCCTGGAATCTAAAGATCTCTGCTTCTTCCGACTCGCTCCATTTCTTGGGCTCCAATAGAAGCTGGTTCTCAAATTCACACGAAGCATCATCATTTTCTTCTTGCACTCTTGAGGCCATAAATTATATATTACCTACAGAGATGCCACCTCCTGGTGGTGCAATTCTACTTCATATACTAGGGCCCTTACCATTAATGGCAGTATTAAGAAAAGAATATTTTCCCTACTGTCAAGTAAAAGTAGCTTTTTCTACAGGTGCAACTATAATTCTAGCCATCTTAATGGTTCTTTGCATTATGATAAACCATTAAAGCAGATTTATGTACATGAGTTTCATGTAAACACTCAAATGCCTTGTCTTGGGTCTGAACTAGGTTATGCCTAGAAAATTATACAGTTATGTAGATAGGAAGGAGATCACAATGTTTAATTTTTGAAATAGCTCATTTTAACTTAGTAATCATTTCTATTGTTTCCCATAAACCATATAAAAATCAGGTCAGCAGGTTTACTGCTCTCATGGAGCTTTTGCCATGACTGCATGAGAATATTACAACATGCTCATAAAGAACTTAATTATGATCTGCCAAGCTTGACCAATTTCATCTTTTGAAAATTACAGGACGAGATGTTACAGGTTGGATTTTATAATGCCAAGCGCAGCCTCTCACGCGACTCACTGACAGCGGCCTGCTGTAACCTAGAGCTTGAGAAATCAAATTCTAAAATATAAACAGAAGACAAGTCCCAACTTGGATTTCCTGGGTGGAGTATATTAACACCCACACTTAGGAGCCCGATTGCACCATAGGCATCTCTAGGATTTTTTTTTTGCAACCACATTTAATAATAGGGCTGAACAAAATGCAGGAGCCATTTGCTTAGATATTTTGAAACTCACTACATCTTTTCGGGGTGATTTGTTACGATTTGTACTAAAAGAGAAAACATCAGTCTCCTGAACTCTAGTCTGGGATGATGTCTCAGATGATGTCACTCTAGTCAGAACGTGATTCTGTCAATCAACAGGGTTCTCTTTAGGACAGAAGAAGAAATCTCAGTGCCTCTAAATAAAAGGTGGGGGAGGGAGAGACAGAGGTCTCTTCTTTTTTCAAGTGTGGGAATCCACCTCATCTCAGAAAAAAATGAAATATTTTAGGAAATATTAAAAAGGCAGAATATTATATTTCTCTAAATGAGAAATAGAGGAACATGGTCTTGGAGACAGAAAGCAGCCCCCAAGTCTTTCTTAATAACCCCCAGCAGATATTTTGTGCCGATTGAGAAAGACTGGGCCAGACTATCTACAAAACAAAAGACCTCCAGCTCCAGGATGATGGGATTAAGACATGAACCCTTCAGGACATAATAGAATTAACCCGCTACCATCTAGCAGCAGAGCTCACCACGTTGCACAATCTCCTGGGGATATTGCATCACCCTCCAGGCTTCAACCAAACTAAGCTCAGACAACCTGCAGAGCCAGCTATGACCTATACAACAGCCAATAGAATACATGTTCTTGCACAGGAATAGGAAGTTCAAGTGCAAAGCCCAAGAGAAGGTATAAAAGGTATAACCCTAACCCTAACCCCTTACTCTCAACTCCATGTGGTCAGCCTATGTGGTTCTGCTTCATCATCAAACCATCTTTCTAATCAGCCTCCATGTTTCTGGTGTCTTTCCCCCAGGTTGGAACTGAAGCAGATGGATATTTCTTCCAACACAAAGAAGATTTCTCTTTGCCCAAAGCAGTATGGGGGGGGGGGGGCTACATATTGAAATGCAAGTCATTCTATGCATTTTAAACTAGCTCATTTATTTAATTCAGGTCCCTATTTTATGAATATTTTCAGCTATCCCAACACTCAGTAACTGAGTAGAATCCATCTGTTTGAACCCTTTGTAAAAAAAACAAAAAAAAACCCCACCCTCTCCTCTGATTTATAACATTATTCATGGGCAACCTTTTCTCTAAATCATCTCTTCCCAACAGACACCATTTAAATATGGTTAGTTCTCAAATTTTTCAGCCAACATTGATCAGGCTGACTGGGAATTCTGGGTTATTTCTAGAAGGTTGTCCAAACTTTTTGTTCCTTCACCAGCTCTTCTACAGACATGATAATCATTTAAGAATGCAGGCTCTCTGTTGCTGATAAATAATTTCCATGAGGCAGAAGTGCTACCTCAAATGTAGTTGTAAGTTTAGAAAGGTACAGTTAATTCACAGACAATGTTCAACAAACAAGACAACATGGGTACTCTAGCAACTGCCAGAAAACACAGGATGCTTTCTAAATAACTGAGATTCCAGATCAAGATGCAGCACAGTAAGCCGGTTAAAAGCCTTGATGATTACAGACAGTTTTGCACAAGAGTGATTCAACATTCAAGAATCAAGTTACCTAATGTTATGTAATTACACAGGCTTAAAATATTGAAATCAAATTACCAAGACAAATAGACAACACCGAATTTATTTGGTTCAAATCTGGCGTAAAAATGTACAGTAAATCCAAGGAAATCTTTTCATGGTACAACTTGCAGAACACATGATGAAATATTACAGAGGTGACAATAAGTACATACAGGATTTGCAAAATCTAGTGATTATTTCCCACACCGAAGATATACTGTAGCAGGCAACTCTGGAAGTTTGCCATCTTAGCAAAAATGAAGTCTGTGAAGTCTAAGATAACAATTTAAACAAATTTACTTGGAATAGAAGTGAGAAACCCGTCACTTTCCAGATATTGCTGTACTCTAACTCAGCATCCTCTGAAGAACTTCCTCATTCTTGACTTACAGGAAAACCCTACTGAAACACAGTACTGTGAACATGTTTTAGGAAGGCTCAATAAGAAGTTTACTTAGAATAGTTGATAGTATTTAATCAATCTTGGGTGATCATGGACAAATGAAAATGCTACGCAGGATCAAATCTGATTAATATTTGGATGAGAGACCATCAGCAAATCTCAGAATGTTATAAACTAGAAGTTGAAAACTCATGCCAGAATGTGGCAACAGCAAAACACATCTTTGCCAAGAACATTAGATAGAGAACCTTTTGAAGCCACCGGGAGGTCGCCTTGGGTGAATACATATTTATAAGTGCATAGGATAAGAATATGGTATCATGAGCAATTTTGGGTGCCCAAAGAAGGATACATGTAACACCTTTGCTTTGCAAACTGCATTGGGTGCCACTTTGCTTCCAGGTTCAATTCAAGGTATTGGTTGTCATCTATAAAGTCTTACTTGGTATGGGACCAGATTACCTACACAACCGTCTTCGTTCCATTACATTGGCTCATCAACTAGTCAGGCAGGGAAGGTATGTTATAGATCCTGTCAGTTAAAGAAGCTCAACTGGTGGGGTCCAAAAAAAGAGCCTTCTCTGCCTTGCCCCCACCTGGTGGAATATTCTTCCCTCTAGAGGTGACTCAGGCCTCCACTCTCCCAGGCTTCCAAAAAGGAGCCAAAACATGGCTCTGTGGCCTAAGTTGGGGAACCCAGAGGAGCACCTAGCCATGGGGCTGGCTAGTTCCCCAAAACCCTCAATTTTCAATTAATTTTAATAGTTTCTAATCATCTCTTGCTTTTCTTTTTTTTTAAACTTTTGTATCCTGTTTTCATATTTTAATATTTCATTGTACACCACCCAGAATCCCTCTCTGATGGAGATGCATGGTTCAAAAATGTGAAAAATAAAAGATAGATAGATAGATAGGTAGGTAGGTAGGTAGGTAGGTAGGTAGGTAGGCAGGCAGGCAGGCAGGCAGGCAGACGAGAGGGAGATAGGAGGGAGGGAGGGAGGGAGGGAGGGAGGGAGGGAGGGAGAGAGAGATGATAGACCATTAGACACAAATTCTAGACACACTTCTATGATAAGAAGTGTATAAACATGATAATGATCAAATTAGCAAGAAGTAACAGCAGTCTTGGTTGTCCGTGAAGCGCCGTGAGAAGTGAAAGTCACAACCAATTTTGCAGTGTGGGATTTGCTACTCCACAGAGTGCCAGAAAGTAGAACAGAACTTAATAACAGAGTTGGAAGCAATCTTGGAGGTCTTCTAGCCCAACTTGCTGCTCAGGCAGGAAAACCGAGTAGTAGGATCTTTAGGCACTGAATTAGCACAGCTGAAAGGCAGAACCTCCACCATCCCAGTCAGTAATGGAGGACCAATGCTAAATTGACCTGCTCTGGCTGTCAGCAGCTTCAGCCGGATGGACTCATAACGGAGCAGTCCTTTCTCCAACTAAGCACCCACAAGTCAGATGCCTCTGCAGACTGCCTATGGCTGTGAATATTTATTCACTTATTCTATTTGCAGTGCACCTTTCTATTTAATTAAAGGCTTAATGCAAGGTACAAACATTCCAAAACCCTGACTAAAAGCTAAAGAATTGAGGGAAAGAGGTTAACCTTTCAGCTGAGCCTTGTCCATCTTGCCTAGCTATTGCTCATCTTTGTACTGAAACTGAGGTCAAGATAGCTGGAATGCTGACAATGTGTGCTGTGCTGCGTGTTGATGGGTTCAGCACATGGTTTTCCAGCTTCTTATGATCATGCAGTAATGCTTCCCTTAGGGCTGGGCTTTTGCAGAGCAAACAAAAGACTAAAATCACCACCAGAAGAATGACATTAGGCATTTTTTTTAAAAAGTCCTCGTAATAATATATGGAAAGAAGTGGGGAAATGGAGGGTGAACAAAGAACTGAAATAGGTATTAGTCTAGGTTCAATAATGTTCCAGTAGGCACAAAATCACATGCTCTGTGTTGACAAGAGTTTGCATGAACGCTGCAGCTGTCCTATGAAAAGCTTCACATTTGAAGTTTCCTTAATTTATCATTGTTCAATCAGCGTTTCTGCCTCAATACCTTTTTAGTTGAGACTCTTGGACTAATATTCATTCTGGCAGGAAGAAATGTCTAGCTTTCACATTTTTTAAAAAAGTGAAGGCAGAGCATAAGTCTTTTAGGTTTTCTGGTTTTTTTAAAAAAAAATATGCATCTTCGAAACAGAATGTCTGTACAGCCAAACTTGCTTATCCAGCTTGGGCAATTTGTTTTTGTTTTTTTTAAAGAGCATGAATCAATTGGCTGGAAAGAAACAACTATCAGTACTCAGCTGAAGAAAGTTGGAGGGTTGGGGACTAGATCATGGCTAAGGATAATTACAAAGAGATAGGCTGATGAGCTTAACAGTAACAAGATAATCTTAGGTGATTGGCATAACTGAAAAAATGAAGACATACAGAGGTGGTATTCAGCAGGTTCTGACTAGTTCTGGAGAACCGGTAGTGGAAATTTTGAGTAGTTCAGAGAACTGGTAAATACCACCTCTGACTGGTCCTGCCCCCATCTATTCTCTGCCTCCCAAGTCCCAGCTGATTGGGAGGGAATGGGGATTTTGCAGTAACCTTCCCCTGAAATGGGGAGGGAATGGAGATTTTACAGTATTCTTCCCCTGCCATCTCCACCAAGCCACATCCACCAAGCCATGCATGCTCACCAAGTCACACCCACAGAAATAGTAATATTTTTTAAAAATTCCACCACTGGAGGCATAGGCAGATGAACAGACTCTGAGATGAGAATGAGTTGATAGGTCTATTCCCCAAACCCATTTTCACACTTTTGCATTCATTCTTGTAATTATTATTATTATTAGAGCACTCCTCTAGCACGAAATGTTTCAGACATGAGTCTTGGAAATAACTGTTTCAGCCCTTTAAGTGCAGGAGAAATTTCCAGGGAACATGGTGAGGTACCAACTATTCAATACTTGGCTGCCTAATTTCCCTCGGTTCACCCAGGTGGTACAGAAAATATCACCCCTGCAGTTGACTTAAGATGTTTAGAAAGCTGCTATTACCTCTGCATCATAAAGAAGAAGAAAAGCGAAGTGTTTGAAAGACTGTGGAAAGAGCTCCTTCTGTGGTTCATAATGCCCTTCCTCAATTGGCTTTCAAGAGGGAGTGTAAAACCCACCTCCTTTTGCAGTTGGCTAATAGGTTTGTTTGGAGCAGTTTATTCTGGATTTAAGAGAAGCCGGGAGCACAGCAAAGAGACATCCACTCCACTGGTCTCGGCCTATTTTTCTCTGACACATCTGTGTAACCAATTATTTAAACAATAATAAACAATTAATGAGCCAAGAGGGATGAATAGAAGAGAATCTGGTTATCAGCAGCTTCTGTCTGTAAATTTCACTGCTGCTAGGAATGTGTTCTGAAGATTGGTATTTTATTGACGAGCCTGCCTCCCTTCACCAGCTCTATTCCTTGTTGCATCCTAGCAATGTGACTCATATTGATTACCTGTCTACAAATGAGTTTTCTTAGAAACAAGTTAGGTGTGTTGCTTTTCTGTCAGTAGGGTGGCCACTAGCCCTCACCTTTTCTTTTCTTTTTTTGCCATGAGACAACTAAAAGAATGTCTCACAAGGCTCTTCTTTTCATCCCTGAACAATGAGGGCAAGACCGGCAAACTGCAACATGTTCCACACCACACCCAGCCATCAGCTTGGACTTGCACGCAGCTCAGAGAAGACTGGATAGAAATAGCTGAAGGAAATAGAAAGAGCCAAGGGAAATCTTTGTGTGACGTGCATGTGAGCTATAGCCCAAGATAGAGAATACTACGAAACTAAGGGAAACAGTGACACAACTGCACCTTGCTATGATAAATAAGTCCTGATGGAGGAATCTAGTAATCCTCAAAGACAGAGAATATGATATACTCTTCATCCTGCTCCATTCCTTTAGCAGAAGAGGAAGAAAAGGCCTCAGGTAGTTCTCTGTTCTGAGTCTTAAAATAATACAAATCAGGAACAATTAAGGCTCTAAAGACAAGAAAGCCATACCTTAGAGAATGGATGGTTGGAATAACCCTGCAGAGGACAAATAAGCTCAAGATACAATCTTGTCTGTAAGCCCAGCCTGGCTTCCATCTGTTTTCAGGCCATTGTGTGAAGGAGGCCTCTCTCTACACAAGTGCAAAGTATGCAAATATAGCGTAGTCTGTACTGTGCAGAACTTGACTTATATTGGGAAAGTGCACACAGGAACAAATTTGGATTAACAGCGGGAGAAATAACTGCCTTTGCCTTATTGTCATACAACCATGTTTACTCCAGAAGAAAGGCTGCATACTGCTAATATGTCAAAATCTGGTCTCACCTGCAAATGGTTCGTGGTTTTACCCCAAAGGATCTAATGGTTTGGTCCTGCTGTTTATATTGCTTTTACTGATGCTGGTGGTGCTGGTGGTGCTGGTGAGATTACAATAGTTTTCTAAACTGAAATATTTTCATCCTCTTTTTCCGTTGCAATCACAAAAATTAATTGCATATGCCCTTTTCTTCAGATTTGGCAGTCTGTGAACTCCAGGGTCACGCACAATTCTAGTCCTAATTTTGCGTGGCTTTCAGATTAACTTCTAAAGTTCTTGCTAAGCAAGAAATTCAACATTTGAGAAAAGCAGAAGTTGCTATTATTTAGCTGGCCTGGTATGTACCCTCAGTTTCCTCCAGATGTTCTGCGTTGCATAGATGGTAGTATCTTCTCTAATTCTCTAACCCTGTGAAGGAGTTTGGCCTGAAGGAGATTGACTGACCCAAAGACACCAGGCTGAGGTTGGATTTGAATCTGGTTGTCTTCAGCCTCCATCCAACTTTTTCACCTTTACATCACATTGGCTGCCATAACCTCCCTTCCTAATATTCTTAGGAACCTTTCTAGAAGGCAGGTATCCCAAAACCCAGGCAAGGAAGACATTACATACAATTTATGGTTAGAATAGTCAGAAAAATCAGCAGTTTTCATTTGAATGAGAGGCAGTGGTGGGATTCAAAATGTTTTACTACCGGTTCTGTGGGTGTGGCTTGGTGGGTGTGGTGTGGCTTGGTGGGTGTGGCTTGGTGGGTGTGGTAGGGGAAGGATACTGTAAAATCTGCATTCCCTCTCCACTCAGGGGAAGGTTACTGCAAAATCCCCATTCCCTCCTGATCAGCTGGGACATGGGAGGCAGAGAATAGATGGGGGCGGGGACAGTCAGAGGTGATATTTCCTGGTTCTTCGAACTACTCAAAATTTCCACCACCGGTTCTCCAGAATTGGTCAGAACCTGCTGAGATGGTTCTGAAATTAATATTCTGCCCCCAAGTCTTCAGGTTCTTAAAAATCCCCCTAGTCCTCTAGTTATTATTTTAGGAATGCAGCTCTCCCCCCCCCCCCCAAAAAAAAAATTGCCTGCTTCTTTAAGAAAAGTACATTCTCAAACACAGGAAGCCAGGACTAAAAGTAAAAGAAAACAATTTGCTCTCTGGATAGATAAGTGGTGTTTGTCTTAGATAAAAAATGTCTGAGTGGTTATTCATAAGCAACAGAAATCTGTCAATAAGTTGAAAAACAGACTTAGGAGCAGGCAAGAAAAGCAAACACAATGCTTATGGGGAGCAAAGAGACTAGCTGATTGAAGTAACAAAGCGTATCCCTGGGCTTTTCCAATTGAAAATATGAGTTTCTTTTTTTCCTTAAAGATCTAAAATAGCTGTAGATTAATGCAGAAAAGTGAAACTACGGATATGGAATTTACAACAATATTAGCAAGAATTGTTTTGCCACCACCTATCCATTATGAGGCAAGGACATGGTTTTAATTTAATTTAATACTGATAAAATCCTATGATTCTCTGGAGCAGTCCTTTCAATTTCTTATCTTCTTAGTGTATATTCTGGCTTTACTTACTACTAGTAATGTGCGGTGACTTCCAAAACGTCATAGATTTATTAAAAAAAACACACTACAGCTATTTGCTAGATCATATGAAAAACGATGCCCAAGAGGCCTACCCCTATAGAAAAAGTCAATTCTTGATAGCAACTTCCCACAGTGTTTAAAAATAAAATTTAAAAAGTCAAGGAAAATAAGAGTGTTAGTTTCCTATCAGATATAGCCTTATCCTCACATTTTGGCAAGGAAAAAGACCCTGAAGAACACCAAAAATACAGACAATTGGCAATAAACTGCATTTTAAAAATTCCCATATGGGGATTGAGTGTCAGACTTACAACATAACTGCAGTTAAAAGGGTTAAATAACATAATAATATCACACCAAGAACCACCTTTATCAAGTGATGGATTCACCACTATGATATTTAATTAAAATGCATGCTAGTTTTTGCACACCCAAAAGAAATATTTGAAAATTAAAAGCATAACAAAAGAAGAGAGGTAAAAAAAAATCAAATCAACACTCAGGGGAAAAATATCAATAATCAGCAGATTGAAAAGGGAAATAAAAATAAATCTAGGACTGCTGAATAGTCTGAAGTTGTATCAACAAGAAAAAAGCTTTTTCTTTTGGCGTAGCAGAGTTCCATCTAAATTTATATGTCCTATAAAATGAAAATAGCAAGTACCGAATTTGGGAAAGGAAAGGAATTTTTCTCTAAGTCTGAAAATGAGCGCTGTCAAACCAGAAATCCAGACAAACTTTTAAGTATGACAATGAAGAAATTCCTCTTTTGGAAATAAAAACAGATAATGAAACATTGCTAATGATTAAGAGCAACTATACGTATCCTGCATATGCACACAAAGCTGTGTAGAAGACACTTTATGCCCTTCAATACATAATCACAGTTACAGATGTGCACATAGAGAGATGGTATGATATTCTTCCTACTGCCAGATTACAGACTTTATCAGTTGTGCTGTCAAGGTAAGACTTTGGGGGGACAGAAGTGTAAAGCTCACTCAATAGGGTGAGAACTACCTGGCTCACCTTCTTAATGAAATGAAATAATACAAAACCAGCATAACAATATGCAAACCACATAAGGCATCCAAAGAGAGGAGAGGTGGCCATAACAGGTAAAACAAACCTCTTACAAGTAGTCCTTGACATAACAATGCATTCAGTGGCCCTTCAAAGTTACAGTGGCACTGTAAAAATTGACTTATTACCATTTTTCACACTTAGGACCAGTTCGGCATCCCCATGATCATGTGATCAAAATGTAGACACTTGGCAACTGACTCGTGACAGTTACGTTGTCCCAGGGTCATGTGATCACTTTTTGCGACCCTCTGATGGCCAAAGTCAATGGGGAAGTCAGATTCACTTTAAAATCATGTGACTAACTTAACACCTGTAGTTATTCATTTAACCACTGTGGCAAGAAAGGTCATAAATTGGTGCAAAACACACTTGCCAAATGTCTTACATAGCAACAGAAATTTTGGGTTCAATTGTGGTCGTATACCTACCGGTATAGTCTATTGTACAGCCATGAAGACCGAGCTTTATTTTTTGTCCAGTGGACAAAGATGATAGGTTTGTGAGAGTGAATAGCAATAGCACTCAGATTTATATATCACTTCACAGCCCTTTCTAAGCGGTTTATAGATTCAGCATATTGCCCCCCAAAATCTGAGTCCTCGTTTTACAGACCTCAGAAGGATGGAAGGATGAGTCAACCTTGAGCCAGTGAGACTCGAACTGCCAAACTGCTGGGAGCCAGCAGTCAGCAGAAGTAGCCTGCAGTGTTGCATTCTAACCACTGAGCCATCACGGCTCTTGCAATACCCAGCCTCCCCTATGTGTTGATTGTATATTGTTATGCTGGTTTTATATTCATTTTATTGATGCACTCCATTCACTCAAATTGTGAGTGGAGTACTCGTATAAATGCTTTGAAACAAATAACCTACAAAGCTGTGGTGGCACAGTGGTTAGAATTCAGTACTGCAGGCTACTTCTGTTGACTGCCAGCTGCCAGCAATTCGGTTGTTCAATTCTCACCAGCTCAAGATTGGCTCAGCCTTCCATCCTTCCACAATAAAATTGTGACCCGACAAAAGTTCGCACAACAAAAGCACCCTGACAAAACCGCATCGCTAAAACTGCGACATCTTCAACGCACCGACAACAGCATGTCAACAACAGCGCGTCAACAGAAGGGCAATTTAAGTTAAGGTAAGGGGTTAGGTTTAGGGTTAGGTTTAGGGTTAGGTTTAGGGTTAGCGTTACGTTTAGGGTTAGGGTTAGCGTTACGTTTAGGGTTAGGGTTAGCATTACATTTAGGGTTAGGGTTAGGGTTAGGGTTAGGGTTACAGTGCCCTTCTGTCGGCGCGCTGTTGTCAGCACAATTCAGTGCTCATTCATCAGCGTGGTTCAGAACTTGCAGTTTTGTCACCGCGGTCTAGTTGGGCGCGCTTTTGTCGGTCACCCTTTTGTCGGTGAACCAATGAAATGAGGGCCCAGATTATGGGGGGCAATATACTGACTCTATAAAAACATCTTAGAAAAAGCTGTAAAACACTGCGAAACAGTATATAAGTGCTAGTCTTCTTGCTACCTACAAGTCTATTAAAAAGAAATTATAGTGTATATGATGAAGATAGCCATGAATATTCACCTGTCCATATATTTAAAAAGTCATCATCAAATCACATATTTTTGTGAGCAAAGTCCACCATGAGTTTACTGCTAGTTGCCATAATGAATAGTCCAAAATGGAGATTGTGAAATCCACTCCAAATGATAAAATCATCTTCAAACAAGACAAAATATTTTCTGTCACAAGAAAAATAAGAGGTCTGTACTTAATAGAGAAAGCTGAGAGTGGGATGAAGAGAATTATGCAAGAAGAAAAGAACACAATGAGCTGTATCTGGAGCTGTATTCTTAGAAAGAAACATTCATACTTTGGACCATCAAACACCTGTCACAAACCTTAACCTTACAGGAGGTATCAGGTAGTAATACATCGCATCTGATTCAGGAATTATTGGACCATGGCAAGATTTAAAATAATGTTCTTTATCTTAAAATCGTAGAGCAACTATTAAAACAAATCTACTGTATGTCTGCCAATATATACTGAGGCTGTAATTACCAGAGATAGTCCCAGGTTTACCATTAAATCCTTAGCCAAATCCTCCCCACCCCCCGCAGAGCATAGAGACTAAAATCCCCCTGTACCAGCAACCAAGAGAATCCCAATATTAGCTAGGCATCAAGTTCAGAAGCTCAAGAAGAGATCCTGCCAACTATAAGTGTGACTAGTACCCAGTTAGAGCAGCTCTAACTGGTCCCTAGAGCTTACCTGAACACAAATACATTCATATCCTGCCAACCTGAAGACACGGTATCTGGTCTGGGCTGGACTATTTTAAATAATCACTTCCAACACCACTAGCACCACAACCACACTTCATCAGTGCTGCTGCTGTTGCAGGACCCAAACATGGGATTACAGATGTTCAGGTCTTGGTAATGCATGCCTGAACTGTCTACTTTGTCATGGATGAATGTGGTCTTTTTGCTCAGTGTATATAAGCAGCAGTTGGATTATCTAATTCTGTTCAATCACTGAGGTATATAAATGTGTCCTGATCCTCTTTAAGGGTGTAAGCCATTCCAAATTCAGGATTTTCAGGAGCCCCAGACAAATAAATGAAACGAATCTTAAATGAATTAAATGAAACTAATCTTAACTAGTCTAACTTCAACACTAGTTTTGTTTCCTTGTTAGGATTGGAACAAGACAGACATATCAGTTGTGACATACCTTTGAACAAACTGCAAGAAGGAGCTTCTATAGTTTCTTTTGATATCACGGTTACTTACAAGAGATACCAACCAAACATTGGGTCAAATCCAACTGTATGGGACATCTGAACGTAACCATGATGAGGCTTAAAGGGACATTGAACTATATAGACCACCAAAAGGAAGATATGATTTTAAATAATAAATACTTTTGTTACTTAAATATGAAACTATAGGTTAGTGCTGAAGCTGACACAAAAACGAAACTAGAGCAATTGGCAAGAAAACAACCTTCCTCGCTTGGGTACCTCCTTTGCCTGAGGCTAGATTGCTAAATTGACTTTAAGCTCTCTAAAACTGATTTGAAGCCTACTCACTTCCTTCTGCCTTCCTTTCTCCTGTCCACAACCACAGGCTGCATTCAATAATCCCAGCAAACAGATCTTCATTCTACTCCTCCATCTCTGTGGCTTTGCAGCACCCAGCACAGAAGTAAAGCCAATGAAATAATTTTATTTTTATTTTCATGGTTTGCCACTATTAGCAACACTGGAAACATCTCTAGAAAAGCAGGAAAGAACTGGCTGTCCTAGGGAAAAAAAGGTGCCCTCGAAGGATGGGGAAAACAGAATATAAATTTACCATAATTAATAATGGTCTGGGTTCCTTTTTATTTTTGGATGGAGCAAAACACCGCCAGGTTAAGCTAGGTCACACTAATGAATAATGTGGATAATGTTTGTTTGTAGTTCAGTTGCAAAGGTGCCCATGAGCAGAAGACACTGGAAAAACAAGGCACACTGCCGCCAAGTTTGTCTCTTTGAGATCAGTGTTTTCACCAACAACTGACAGGCCAAAAAGAAAAAGAAAAAAGGCCAATAAAAACACAAACTTCATATGAGCAAGTGTGCAGCAAATCCTAAGACTGTGATTGACTCTGGAGAAGAGTCAATCACAAACAAAGCCGCTGTTTATGAGCATTCCAGGAATGAAGTCAAGAAAAGGTCCAACTTGTCTCTGTTCCCAGGCAGTGGTGACTCTCAGAAGATTAACGTATCATTGAGGCATGTCACAGTTTTGGAGCACAAGAAAAGGAAGTATTGAGAAGATCCTATAATGTAGCACAAAGGGGAAGTTTAGACTAATCCCATGCTCAGTAAGTGCCAAACAGCTGTATATAGCAGAAAGGAGTGGGCAAGCAACCACAGGGAACATAGAGAAAGCTTTGGAGATAAGTGCACTGTGTAAGTGGCATTCCGATTACAGTGAGATTGCCTGGACAATTAATTCAGGTGAAGCCAAAACATGTATAAACATGGCCAATAACCAGCACAGTTGTTCTCAGATTTCACTCCAGTTCAGACATTAGGTTTTGTGCAACACTGCAGACTCCCTTCTAATTTTATGAGAGGGTTAAAAGTTTGGCTAAAGTTTATATCACAGATGGGGATTTAGTATGCATCCTATCAAGCTAACCCAAACATTTCTACCTTTTTCATTAGATATTTTGTTAGATGTTCACTGGTTTCAAAGGTTAACCCTTCCTTTTCAGCTCAACTCTAGCAGATATGTTGCTAATTATTATTGTGCTGCTGCCTAGCTTCTAAGATAAAATGGATTTCATAGCCAATCATAACTGGATATGTGTTTGTTTATTATCAAATTTATATGGCTGCCCATCTCACAAGAAGTGACTCTGAGCAGCGTACAGCAAGCATAGTATAATAAACATGTCAAACATAGTCAAATTAAACATGTAAAATAAATTAATGATTCTTTGTTTTCATAATTTGATTTTGATATCACTCAACTCCCATAAGGTCTGCCTCTTAAGGGGACAAATAACAATTCATGGTATATCTACTTAATCCACAAGAATATTTTTATAGGATGTTAGCATTCAATGTATATAGCATTAAGGGGCAAGAATGGTTTCCAAGTAAATTTGCAAGTGAAACTTATTTTGTTTTATTTTTACGCTAATAGATTATACCACTTAATGATTTTTTCTTATTCAGAAGTAGACATGGAGCCAAGTACACAACAGTTACTTTGCATTAAATTAAATGCAAATTCTGGCTCCCCTCAAAAGTACTGTTTGATATAATTATCTTAAATGCATACGAGCAGATTCCTCACTTCCTGACTTCTAATAACATATGAAAGATATCATACCTCACACAAATGTTACAGTGCTCAGTTAGCTTGTGGAGTGGATCTAAACCAGTGGTGGGTTGCAAAAATTTTTAGAACCTCTTCTGTAGGTGTGGCCTGCTTTGGCACGTGGCTTGGCAGTCATGTGACAGGGTGGGCATGGCCAACCTGTAAAATGTGGTGAAACTCACTTAACAACGCTCTTGCTTAGCAACAAAAAACTCTGGCTCAGAAACTCTGGCATTTGAGGCACGCAAGTCTTAAAGCTGTCAAGTTACAAGACCCTTGCATCCCTAACCCTTTAGAAAAAAACCCCAAGGTGTTCAAACTTGACAGCTTTAAGACTTGTGGACTTCAACTCCCAGAATTCCTCCTCCAGTCATGTTGGCTCAGGAACTCTGGCACTGAAGTGTGCAAGTCTTAAAGCTGTCAAGTTACAAGACCCTTGCACCCCTAACCCTTGAGAAAAAAACCCAGTGGTGTTCAAACTTGACAGCTTTAAGACTTTAAGGTTTAGACAGGACTCTTAGAGGTGGGTGGGGTGATTGGTGAGCCAGCCAATCAATGAGCGGCGGTCGGGGCAAGTGTGGTGTCAATGGGCAGGGGGAGGGAGCTGGAACCAGTTCTAAACGGCATGGTAGATTTGTGTAACCTCTTCTATAGAAGAGGTTAGAACTGGCAGGAACCCACCCCTGATCTAAACCATCTTTCTTTGCTCTTAAGGGAACACTTGTTAAGTTTATTTATAAATGTCCCAAGGTCACTTAGATGAGATGGATGGTGTAGAGATTTTGTAGATAAATAAGATTATTGATAATGATCCTGTGTCAGCTGTGGATTCCTGATCTTATTAATGCAAATAATATATTTGCATTAATGAGATTACCAACACAGAGATAATTGACAGGTAGATAATAATGGCAAGAGAACTCTTTTTAAGAAAAGAATCAAATATCTTGGATTTCTTTTTTAAAAAAACACCATCTCCCTGGCTATAGAGTTTTCATCTATGTCTCCAGGAGAATATTGAGTGTAGGGAGACACTAAGACTCAGAACTGCCTTTTGTTTTAATTGTCATTACTTTTGGTTTACTCCCTATTTACTGGGTAAGAAATAAAGGATGAGCAAGAAATGTACACTCCTAAATATTGATGATATGCAGTTAAAGCCTACTAGAGAAACATTTTTTAAGGTTTTTTAGTTTCTTGAAATGTGTGTGTGATGTGTATAGAAGCACATATTTCTATCACACCTGATGTATCTATTGCAGAAGGCTGGAGACACTCAAGTTCAAGAATACCCTCAGCCATGAACCTCTTGGGATGACTTCATGGGTTTCTTCAACCTATTTCTGGGAGGTTGGGAGGGGTTGCTACTGTTGGAATGGGAACAATAGTTGGTCAGCACAACATGTGGATTAAAATGGGTTAAATGTCATTTCACATGTATTAATAAGTGGGGAGGAAAAGGAAGGGTTAGTTTGTTGCTATTTTCAAGCATGTACATGTGAACATGCTTTTTAACATTTATTTATTTAACAAAGGTTTGTGTCATCTACCAATAAAATTATGGATGGTGAAAAAAATAACATAATGCACAAATTAGTTAAAAGAATTAAGTTGAGGTTTTTGATTAAAATAAATTTACCAACTCATTCAACAATGAATGGAAACTTCCCAGAAACTACTCTGTCCAAGCCTACTTGGGGCATAAATTTATCTTATCTCTTTCTATGCACTAATGATGCTAAACTAAATAAACATGAATTGTCTCCCAATGCGGCTAGAGGTAATCAATAAATATCTCGCACTAGTCAAAGTCATTCTCTGAATTCTACTACAAAAAATTATCTAAAATCCTACAGGATAGATACAAATAAATCTAACAAATACAAGCCACTTTGGTCTATTGGTTAAGGTGGTAACCTAGGAACCAGGAGACGGTTCTAGTCCGAGTTTAGGCATGAAAGACAACTGGATGACTCACTCTCAACCCAACTCACCTTGCAGGGTTGTCATTGTGGGGAAAACAGGAGGAGGAAGGAGTATTGCCTCGAGTTATTTATAACAATAATAAAGGCAGAATATAAACAAAATAAAATGCTACAATTGTTGATTGTACTTCACTTTGTAAACTCATAGGGTTTAACAATCCCAGAGTCGCTGAAAGAAAGCTCATGTCGTGTCTATCTGCTACTCAAAATCAGAGAACCTTTTGTTCATAAACATGGAAATACTCAAGTCCTGTTAGCAAAACTCTGCACAAAATAGAGCTATTATACTAATAATGGAGGAGAAATAAAAAGACTAATAGTTAAGGACAGACTGCCTGGCTCAAGTGGAGCTGAGCTGTGAGATAAAAAAAACTAGTCTGCCAAAGAAAGCAGCTGACCTGATAAGAAAAGAAAGATCTCAAAGGATAGAGCTCATCTAGGATCAGTCCTATTATCAGCCAGAGAAATGGCCACTTGAGGCATCAGAGGAGAGGAGAGAGCAGAGGACTAGCAAACCACAGGAGAACAGAGTGTCACATGCCTTGCTTTATGTTTCTAAAGTAAGCTTCTGATCAATAGCAGCAATAGCAATAGCAGTAGACTTATATACCGCTTCATAGGCCTTTCAGGCCTCTCTAAGCGGTTTACAGAGAGTCAGCATATTGCCCCCAACAATCTGGGTCCTCATTTTACCCACCTCGGAAGGATGGAAGGCTGAGTCAACCCTGAGCCGGTGAGATTTGAACCGCTGACCTGCTGATCTAGCAGTAGCCTGCAGTGCTGCATTTAACCACTGCGCCACCTTGGCTCTTGGATCATCGGGATTGTGAGGTTATTCTCCTATTGCACAGGTAAAAGGTTGTCCCAATCTCCACTGAAAGGAGGAAATTGTCACATTGCCCATTGAAGTAAGATTCAGTTACCAGCCCAGGGTCTAGCTGGGTTTCTGCTAATGGCCTGTTTTCCGCAAGCATCAGCAAAATACTGTGGCCTCCTGGTAACCATTGTGTTTGCCACTCTTTTAGCTGGGGGGAAAAAAACCCTGTGTGGTTCTTGCTTTAAAAGGCTCTTATCCACTCACACCAATCAATTTGCAGAATCTGATTAATATGTACTCACAAAGGAGAGCTGGTTGCACTAAAACCCAACTGTATTCATTCTAGATTAATCAGTGAACTCCGAGTCTTCAAAAAGAGATTGCAATAGCTAATAATAAAAAGTTACCATTTTGTTAAGAAATCTCTGCATCAGAACATGAACATAATGAGATTTTCTCTGTTGTGAATTGTGAATCCACATAGCAATATCCAGCATTTAATCTTCAATGGAAGATACTTTTATAGAATGGAATGTTTATTACGGTCACAGACTCAACTAAGATACTCTTGGAAATGTGTTAATGTCCTTTAAGAAAGAACTTGGCAAATAGCACTTGCAACATCTTCTTTCTTTTCTTTTTCAATTTCCTGATTTATTTCCCTTCTTTCTCTGTTTTGTTACCATTTATCATCTTCTTATCAACATCATTGCTGTAAAGGTTTTGAATGTATTCAAAGGTATTTTGAATTCCTGCAGATTATGACTTCTCCATTCTTCTTAGCTTCCTTGGCTGCTCCCAAGATCTTGACATGAAGAAGCCTATGGGAATAATTTCTCTGTCTTACTTTTGCTTCAGATTTAACTGAAACAGGCAAAGATACAGAGGCTCTAGGCCACTGGGAGAGATTTCTATAATAAAAGACAAGATATTTGCACAAATCCTTTGATTCATAATTAAATAAATCAAGAACAATCCAAGGTACATTTGATTTATCCTATGGAAAGAAAATAAAGAACTATTTATTTATTTTCCATTGCAATAGTGGAAAGAATTCAGAATAATCTTTGATAAGGTACATCTCTCCAAATAATATTCTGTGGTTTCTACATCTCTAAATTTAAAACTGCTTTCCCATTTCCCACTTCCATCAAACAGGAACATATGCAAAATTACTGATGAGCCCTAGATGGCAACAAAGAAATGTTAGAAAAATGTTGCTGCCATGTAGTGATCATTTAGCAATAGCAATAGCAGTTAGACTTATATACCGCTTCATAGGGCTTTCAGCCCTCTCTAAGCGGTTTACAGAGTCAGCATATCGGCCCCACAGTTTGGGTCCTCATTTCACCCACCTCGGAAGGATGGAAGGCTGAGTCAATCCTGAGCCGGTGAGATTAGAACCGCTGAACTGCAGATAACAGTCAGATGAAGTGGCCTCAGTACTGCACCCTAACCACTGCGCCACCTCAGCTTTGAATTATCATACACTGATGTTCTTAGATGGCACATGATAACTCTTTATCAAATTCAAGCTTCAAAATCCTCCTTTCTACAGATTCCGATACATGTCTTCACGGCATCCTTGCCATCAACAGAGCAATCTTTAAGAACTGTGTTCAATATGATCAAATACTATACAATTGTGTAAAAGGTTTAGAATTACAAAATTTGGGGATGGAGAAAAATGATTGAGATTATCCCACAGGTTCCCTTCTTCACCCTCATCTTGTGACTAGAACTGTCCATGCACAATTCTTCTTCAAAGTTGGCAAAATTGATAGCTAGGAGCACATTGGCAATGTGTCTGAGCTGGAGTGGCCACAAAAGCACTGCTGATCATTGTAGAAGATGACTAATCTTTCTTCCATTACTAGTCAAAAGCTGGAGGAAGTGAAACCTATATGCACAGCAAGTACAGACTGTGCAAGTATATGCACAGTCAGAGTACAGAGTACAGTTGAAAAGGAAGCAGCGAGTTGACAGCTTCCTGCAGGAAATTTGATTAACACAATAGTTCTCCCCCCCCATCCCTGAAATTTCATGAAAAACAATCTGCTGGACTGCTATTTCTCTTTATGAACAAATAGATCACTTCCAAATGCAAACATGCAACATACCTACATACTGAACATTACAGGAGAATGAGGTCTTTAGTGTTGCAAAGTGTGGCACATAGGATGATACACTAGGAGTGGGAAGATTCCGCCCTGAAAGTTTACTAAGTCACTTTAGACCAGTGGTGGGATTCAGCCAGTTCGCACCTATTCGGGAGAACCGGCTGTTAACTTTCCAAGCAATCAGGAGAACCGGTTGTTGGAAGAAATCTCCTTTTGATTCTTTGCACTTTACAGGGCTAATCCCATAAGGAAGGCAGGAAGGAAACATTTTGGTGTTGTTTCTAGCCTAATCCTTATTGCCCTGCTTACAGAAACTGCCTCTCTGGTTAACCCTTATTACATAGTAACAGCTAGGGTGAAGCGCCCATCGAGGTGAGTGATGTTGAATTAGCCAGGCCCACCTGGTCACATGAACACTGAGCCCCACCTACCCAGCTGGTCATTAGGGCAGAGAACCAGTTGTTAAATTATTTGAATTCCACCACTGCTTTAGGCCAAACAGTCTGTCTTAGCCCAAACTACTTCATAGGATTGTTACTATGGAGGAAAACCAGAGAATATACCAACCTGGGGCTCCTAATGAAAGGTGGCATATGAAGTAAAAAACCTACTTTTACTAGAATCTTGAGATCTACCAACATAACGTAATGCAACAACCTATTTAGACTTAAGGAATTCTGAGTCCAGCAGTCTAGAATGGGATACAATTGCAGTTTCTTCATGCAAAAACACACTTCTGATAAGTTCCCCTATCCACAACTCTAGTTATTTTAGCCATACAGCTAAAGACAAGGAGAGCCATTTTATTGTTGTTACCATTAACTGGGAAACTGTACCCTTGAGGATCTTCTATAGATCATCCAGAAAACTAGAAGATTCCAGGTTACAATCCATTTCCGAAATAGTACAAAATGAGTTGGTCTGCATGGTCCACTTTCCATTATTAAGCTGCAGATAAATGAATTGGTGTGGAGGACAGCTGTGAGAAATGTTAACCTGCTGCTTGTCGATGCATTAGAATTCTGTTTGTGGATCTATATGTCCTTTCTTCCCTGAAGAAATATCTGTATGTGATGTAGAATCAATGGTTAATAATCTAAATTGCCTACAGAATTAGAAGCAGAGGAGTTATATTCTGAGAAGCTGGCTATTGTGCTCATGTCTTCCTTGGGGTCTTCTCCTTGGCTTGTTTTAAACCAGGATGAAAACAAAAACCTGGATTAGGTAACATTTAGCGGGCTCCAAAGTTCTTCCTATTTCGTCATGGGCTGCCTGCAGAAAACTGAATGTGTAAGAGCTCCATACCCATCTTGTGTCAGAAATCTGTCTCCCAAATTTCCAGAAGTGGTCTATGAATGAAATCTGTTGGCCATTACAGCAGGGAACATCAGTAAGTCTGTTTGTTTTAAAACTGGCAGTTATAAAAAACGGTGTTTTTTTCTGGGTTGATGCATGTTAACATTTCTTTATTTTTTTTTGCCGGTCCAAACCAAAGTCAACTTTGGTCGCCCTGAGTCTTCCGAGAGTGGGCGGCATACAAAACTAATAAATAACTTAGCCCTGCTGAGAAACCATATCACTTCCTGTGATATTCACTGCTGATTCTCAGACTACAGCAGCTCTGCATTGGTCCATGTGCTCAGTTCCTGACCACAATTATAATTTTTTTCCGCTATAAAAGGTAATGGAGTTGCATGTTGTACTCACTCCCAGGCCCCCATTAGTTGTAGCAATGTTGAACCATGTAAGGTTCAACATTGCTTGCTACCGTAAGGGAGATCTGATTACAATCGTCAATGAGTGTTTTGCAGAAAGATCAGAGATGCAGAAGGAAGGAATAACAGCGAAATAATGAAAATAATCTTGCATGTAATTCTGATGTTAGTGGTCTAGAGAGAGGGTGTCAAACTTGCATTGTCACGGCATCATCATGTGATGTATCAGGACTTTTTCTCCCTTCGCTAAACTGGGCAGGCGCAGGACCAGCATGTGACCCATCCAGCCAGTGAGCTGCGAGTTTGACACCCCTGGTCTAGAGTCTAAGTTATATTATTTTGGGCAATCCGTGGACATTTCAGTTGAGGTTTCCCAAGCTGCCCACATAGTCAGGATTCACAGTCATGATATGGTCCTATTTCTATAAATCAAAGTTGTTGTTCTGTTCAGTTCTGCATCTATCTCACTGGCGTGAATATCATTCTGGGTAGAGAACAGATATCGGCATTGTTGGGAGGTGTGCAACAATTCTCCATGCTACCTGTTATGTGTTTATTTTTTAAAAATTTACAATAACAAACAGCAAAGCTCAGAAGCAAAAAACATCCGGGGAAAAAGAGAAAATAAATCCAAATTTAGTCCAGTAAAAATCAAATGGTTCTGGGGAGATTTTGCTGTGCAAGAGATGTATTGTGTTGGAAGTGGTCTTTCAAACTGGGGGAGCTTTTGCCAAATCTCAAGTTGTTTCCAAATGAAATGCTGCATTTTTTTTTAATAAAAAGAAAATCATGTTTAGGCTAGGTAAGTGAAAGATATATCTGAATTAGGTCTCTCTCTCACACAACACACCAATTTCAGAATACAGGTAGTCCTCGATTTACAACAGTTTATATAGTGACCATTTGAAGTTACAATAGCACTGAAAAATTATGATCATTTTTCACGCTTATATATATTGCAGCACCCCGATGGTCACGTGATTTACATTTGGATGCCTGACAGCTGATTCATATTTTATGACGTTTGCAGTGTCCCGGAGTCACGTGATCACTTTTTGCGACCTTTTGACAAGCAAAGTCAATGGGGAAGCCAGATTCATTTAAGAACCATGTTACTAACTTAACAACCACAATGATTCACTTAATAACTGTGGCAAGAAAGGTTGTAAAATGGGACAAAATTCACTTAACAATTAACAACAGAAATTTTGGGCTCAATTGGGGTTGTAAGTAGAGGACTAGCTGAATTTACACTACAAAGATCTTCAGAATCATCCAGACTTTAGCTAGACTGGTCATGAATTACAACTTAGTGTCATTTGTAAAATTCCAGTGAAGCGCAAAGTTTCTTCGAATGCATCCTATTCCTTTTGTATGCTGTTATACATGATTTGCCAAAGAAGGCAAAACTCCAAATGTCTCACACAGAAAGCCAATGTGAAGCAGAAGGGTGGGGAAAGTAGCAAGTCTCGATGGCGGGCAAGCTATTGCAGCATCTTTTTTCTAAATCATTACTTTTGGGAAGACAGACAGCATAGCCAAATTCGATTTGCAAATCTAGCATACACTTTGATAGACTGCACTAACCTTAAATTTGACTGAAATGCAGGGATACACTGTAATGAATCACTAGCATATATCCTTTATTCATTTACTTTTCATGAAAAGTGAAATCCCTCCTAATTGTCTTTAATTAGTTTTATTGTTTTATATATGAGGTTTTTATACTCTGGTAAGCTGCCTTGAGTCGCCATGTGTGAATAGGTGGCAATATAAATTTCCTTAAATAAACAAACAAACACAGACTTCTTTATCCTGCTATGAATGACCTTCACGTTGATTTTGGGCCTTGGTTTAAGCCAGGATTTTTCCAAATTGTGTTTTGTTGAATAATCATAATAGTCACAATGGCTGAATTATCCAAATCACACTATAATTTAGTGTTAAACAGCAATCTTGTAATTGTTTTAAAACACAGCATATCTTACTCACTCTCTCTCTGTCTCTGTCTCTCTCTCTCTCTCTCTCTCTCTCTCTCCCTCTCTCCCTCCCTCTCCCTCTCCCTCTCCCTCTCCCTTTCTCTTTCTCTCTCTCTCTCTCTCTCCCTCCCTCCCTCTCTTGGATTGTATATACAAGTAGCATTTTTAAATCTCTTTGGAAGTTTTTGTCATTGTTTCTCTCTATATAAAATGATTGAAGTAATTTATTACTAGGATACTACCCAAATGGAAGTACACTGGAAATGTAAAAGTATTTCACATAGAAAGTAAGTGTAATAACTGATGTTAATAAGAGAAATCTAACAGATTTATGTCTGAAACAAATGAGATTTGGCTACACATCTCCTTTTATATTTTACTGCAGTTCTACTTAACCAATTATTACTAAATGTCTGCAAAGCAAGAAGCTTAAAATATCCTTGCTCTCTTTTATTATCTCATAATCAGGACTAAGAAATTTGGATCCTGCTTATATTTTATATAAATATGAGGTTTGCAAAGTTTTAAATCAACTTATCAACAAATGTTTCAGTCTGTTAAAAAGGTACACGTGCTAATTTAATTCTTTAATTTAACATTATTTAAGTACCCTTCTAAGGAAACATCAGTCCTTGTTTCACATGGAAAAGTATCCCTTGTCTCATATAGTTCAATCCACACTAAATTTGTAGATCATTTAAAATAAGGGGAAATCAGTTTATCTATTTAAATATTGACTGTATGTGTAAATTGAATTAACTGGCTAAAGAAGATACAGTTGCTTAACTAAGCTCACTTTCAGCAAGTAATATCTTCATAAATAGATTTCTCTGTATCCTGAGATACCCAGCAGTACACATTATGCAGTCCACACTGAACAATGTATCAAATATCAGAGTGGTTATTCAATCCATAATAAGAAAACATTAGAAGAGGTACAAAGCTGGGCTTTAATACCTGATTGCAATACTACAATAATCTTGACTTTAGTTTCCAAAATATTTTGAGTGCCATGCATCAAAGAGATGCCAGGACCAACACCCTTGTTGGGATGTTTTGAGCTGCACATCTAATCTTCACTCTGCCTTTTTCACACATCAAAAATAAAACGAAACTAGGAAATCTTCAATGAACTAAAGCTTCCTGTTTTGTTTGAACTTGAATCCTATGGTTACCAGCTTTGGGCAACTGGTTTCACAGTTTTTAATCTGAAGCTCATTTACATGGTTACTCATTTGCATGAATGGGAAATTACAATTAAGTAGAAATTTTCTATTTTTACTGTTGCGGCGTGTGATCAAAGGAAGAAAGGATGTATGTATAGATATCACTAACTTCCAGTGAAATAATAAAGAAATATATAATAATGCAATAGAGACAATGAAAAAATCATTAGCCTACATATGCAGAGTGCTGTGTCTGTTTATATAATATTTTTTCCGAGACTGTAACTAGTATTTATATAATTCTCCCAGGATCGAGCTAAGCTTACAGTACAATATTCCAGAATGTCAAGCCCACTTTTAAAAAATCCATCAGAATCCATGTGGAAATCTGTATCACTTGCAAATCTTTCCCTACTTAAAACTTCCATTTAAATTAATAAATTCAGACAGAGAAGTCAGGAAAGAAATTGATACTCCACTAATCTGATTGATAAGTAGTTTATCTTCATCAACAGTCAGTGAAAACAGAGTCACCAGTTCTAGTCACAGAGGATTTAGATGAAATGATTTCACTATTTTTCATGAATTAACTACCAAGGATGGACATACAGTACAACTTTTATACCACATAAGGATCCCCCTATTCTTCCCACTTTCCTTATCAAGCGATGCCTATAAATTAAGAGGAATTTACACGTATGATAAAATTGGGAGAAAAGTGCAACTTTGAATGATTCCTCGTGTCCATACTACCTTATGCTTCTGTATTATTATTATTGATTTAAATATTATTTTCACAAGATATTGTACAGGTAACCCTTAACTTACAACCATTTGTTTAGTGACCATTTGAAATTATGACAGAACTGTAAAAAGTGGCTTATGATCAATCCTTGCACTTACAACTGTCATAATATCCCCGTGGCCATGTTATCAAAATTTGGGCACTTGGCAACTGGCATGTATTTACGACTGTTGCAATGTCCCAGGGTCACATGCTTGCCATTTGCAACCTTCTTAGAAGGCTTCTGTCAAGCAAAATCAATGGGGAAAACCAGATTTGTTTAATGACCATGGGATACACTTAATGACCATTGTGATTCTCACCTTACAAGATTGTAAATCAGGTATAACTCACTTAGCGATGGAGGTTCTTGTCCCAAGAACCTCCATGTGGTCATATGCCAAGAGCTACCTATAATTTACAGTCCAATTCTACATCTAAACATTCCAAAACACAAATGCAATGTATAAAAAACTATGCCACTTAAAACAGCATTTCTTATTCTTTTCACATGAGTGAATCTATTTCTACTTTTCATGCCAGCTTTTCCTCATGCTTAACAATTCGGCTTAAGAATTTAAATATTATGATGGCGTAGAGTTCTTCTGTTGAGGACAATGATATAGAATCAAAGAGTAAAGTCAGTCAGAAATTTGGAGCTGAATTTAGATTTCCACTGTTGAGTTTCAAAATTCTACCCTCTGGAAAGATCCTACTGGCTTTCAGAATCCATGCTTAAAAATCTAATCTACTTTCAGCCTGATTTTAAGAGCTGCTAAGTGCTTTCTTTCTATGCTACAACTATAGAAACCTCTGATGAACAAAAGATAATAGAATGTTATCAATGTTCTGGATTTAAAACTATCTATAGTGGTACCCGGATATGCATCGTTAATTGGTTCTGGGAAGTATGATGAATACCAAAAGCGATGAGTACCAAGCAGATATTTTCCATAAGGGATAATGTAGTAGTGAGACACAAAGCAACCGATACCAACAAGTTCTAGCTTGTACGTTGAGTACCAAACAAACGATGAGTACTAGGACAACGTTTTCACATCACAAAGGATTAAGTATCATTCAATCAAGTACCAAATAATAATTGTAATAATAATAATAAACCGGTGCTATTTTCATTTTTAGAAGGGGGAGAACTGAAATGTACAAGGAATTTCCAGATCATAAGTACTGTATGTCTTTCACTCTTGCACATCTCAAGCTGTTCTCAAGTGCCATGAAGAATGTGAAATGGCTCCATTGTGACACTTAGGGCTGGGTTGCCAGCGAGTACTTAATGCTTAGAGCAAACATATAGACGCACACCTCCCCTAAACAATTATATTTGACATGGGCATATCTGGCAGCGATATCTAAAGGCTGCATCAAGATTTTTTTTCTTTGCTATCAAGGTAAAATGCTTGCAATCTTTCAAACAAATGGGCAGCAACTGTCTTTCTACCATGTTGTACAATTTGTTGATTTTCTGGGAAGGTATCAAGTTTGCTCAGTGAGGTAATAATCAGATTCTGATCAGGAAAATCCTTTGTAAACTCCAGCACACTTTGGCACACTTACTGTACAGTATTTTATAAGAAAGCAATTAACCTTTCTTAGACACACTGGGAGGAAATATGGGAAAGCATATAATAGTAAAATTTATTTTAAAAAGATGACACAAAACTTAGAGGTAATAGAAATACGCATGTCAAGTAAATTGAACTTTTAGTAAATGATCAAACTGTCCATGGATTTTATGTACTGTAAGAGAAGAATAGAAATATCATAACATTTCACCTCTGCCCCCATGCTAAATTATATAGTTATAAATATAATTTCCATAAAAAGGATAAGTTGGAATGGAGTTTTTACTGAATACTCTTTCTGAATTCCAGCAATACTGGAAATCTGTTCAATGTAATTGTCTATTACTTTAAAAGATATCATTTGAGTCAGTGTCCTATTCTTTGATGATGTTTTAATTGAACCAATCAATTAATTAATTAGGAAAGTGTAGCGTCTATCCACCATTTAATTTGCTCTCATTGTGATTTATACTAAGCAAATGTGTAATTTTATAAACATGTAAGCAGGCCTCCTACTATACATGGGTCTTATTCTCACATATAATATTGCACAGCAGAGTAGGGCAAGGGGAATTAATCCGATGCCAGGAATGCCATGACATAGATCTCACCTCTTTTCTACAGATGGTTCTATATCATTTACAGGTCCCAAAGTGGCAGAGCTTGCAATATAACACTGCTCCCTTTATTCTGCTAAGAACCTGTGGATGCCACTAATAAGACAGATAACTTCTTCTGAATTTTATCATAATGCTTATTATAGCCCTCTTCACCAGCATTCCAGAAGAGAAAAAATTCATTGCTTGCCTACATCAGATCCTTCAGCAACACTTGACGTTTTCTGCAGGAGAAAATGGACCATGTGTTTGCTGGACAGTGAGAATAACTCTCTGAATGAGAACTATAATATTTTCAAGTAAATATGAACAGAACATTATCTCATTCTTCCTTGTTCCATTCAGGTAATCCTCAACTTATAACAGTTCATTTAGTGACAATTCAAAGTTGCAAGAGCACTGAAAAAGGAGACTTATGTCCGTTTTTCAAACTGATGAAAAGCAGCATTCTCACAATCACATGATTTACATTTGGATGCTTGACAACTGACTCACATTTAGGATGGTTTCTGTGTCCCGGAGTCATGTGATTCCCCTTTGCGACCTTCTGACAAGCAAAGCAAATGGGAAAACCAGATTCACTTAACAACTTGTGTTACTATTATAAGAATTGTAGTGATTCTTTTAAGAAATGTGGAGAGAAAGGTCATAAAATGGGGCAAAACTGACTTCACAAATTTGTCACTTAGCAACATAAATTTTGGGGTCAATTGTGGTCATACATTGAGGTCTACCTGTATAAACAGGCCTGAAAAAGAAAAGATAAGGATGTATGGGGGGATGTATAGGGGGAAAGATAAGGATGTATGAGGGGAAGCTGAGGTGGCGCAGTGGTTAGGGTGCAGTACTGCAGGCCACTTCAGCTGACTGTTATCTGCAGTTCAGCGGTTCTAATCTCACCGGCTCAAGATTGACTCAGCCTACCATCCTTCCGAGGTGGGTGAAATGAGGACCCAGACTGTGGGGGCGATATGCTGACTCTGTAAACCGCTTAGAGAGGGCTGAAAGCCCTATGAAGCGGTATATAAGTCTAACTGCTATTGCTATTGCTATATACCGTGTTTCCCCAAAACTAAGACAGGTCTTATTTTCTTTTGACCCCCGAAATAAGCGCTTGGCCTTATTTTCAGGGATGTCTTATTATTTTTGAGGTGTAGGAGGCAGCAAGTGTAGTTACTTCATGGCTGCTGCTGTGTTGCAATATTTTTGGGGAGAGCTTATTTTCAGGGGAGGGTTTATTTGAACGCATGCCCTCAAAAGCCCAATTGGGCATATTATCTGGGGAGGTCTTATTTTATTGAAAACAGGGTACATCTCACCACAGACATTCTCTGGAATCCCTAAAGATAGATTATTTCACATAATGACCCTGACAAAATGTAGGTTACTAGTATATTCCTACCTCACTGTGTCTGACAAAGGAGATGCAGTCCACCTTCTTAGCAAACAAAATGCTTGTTCGGTGGTTAGATTCCCATCTGTGTAGAACTCTATCGTTAAGCCTCTCTATGTATTTGCTGTAAAGGCAATGCAGGCTACATTTGCCAATTCCTTCTTGGGACTATTGCCCACTCCTCCTGTCCTATCTACTGCAGTGGTCAAAATTCTAGCTATTTCCCCCCCCCCCCCAAAAGTTTAGTACTTTGAAGGAAAAAGGAGGGTGAAAGGGGGGGAGGCCTCTTTCCCCCTCCCTCTTTTTTCCAATAATGCCAAAGAATTTGAAAGAATATAATAAATTTTGTAAATAAAAATGGTGACAATTTCACAAAGATTATTAGGTGCAAATAGAAATACATGTTATTTTCATAGCCATGAAGATAAAGCAGGAATGGTTAAACTGATTACTTTATTTAAAGAGAAAAATATGTTGTTCTTTGGGTATCACTTCTGGAATTGGTGCTTGTGAAGTGAAACTTTGATCTTGATTTTGTTGATTAGAAAGATTTGGTGTTATAAAAATGGCTAGTTCTATATTAATGTATAAAAGCAAATGAGGTTGAAATGTGTTTATTTTGCACTGTGCTAGGAAGAGCTGGAAGTCAATGTCCCCTTTTTCTTTCTTTTTCTCTTCCCCTTGTATCTCACACCCCCTTTTCCCTGTTCCCTTTCCCTCCCTTAATTTTCTATTTTCTTTTCTTTTTTTTGATTTTATATAATAAAATAAAAATGATAGAAAGTGAAAATTCTAGCAATGATGTTATTAAACTGAGAAACAGCATGAAGAACGGGACTGATGAGCAACAGGTAGAAGGAATCTTATCTTCTATCAAAACAGGAGATTTATAGACAAGACACTATTTAGCTAGCTTACCACTATAACTTTGCCAACCATCTCCTGGAGCAGCAAAATCACAATTGTCAAGCTCTCTGTTTGGGAAGAGTTACAGTTTTCCAGCTGCTGCATTTCACTTGCTTTCATGACAACACCTATCAATCCATCAATTGCTTTTCTGACTAGAAATTTACACACAGCTATTAATCGGAATATTTCAAGTCAACTTTGGTGGAAATATCAATGCTTTGAGTAGACCTGAAATGGTATAGACCATGTACAGAATATTTGCTGCATTGAGAGATTTCTATAAATCTACTTCAGTGGTGGGTTTCAAAAAAATTTCAAACCTACTCTGTGGGTGTGGCCTCCTTTGTGGGAGTGGCTTGCTGGTCATGTGACCTGGTGGGAGTGGCTTGCCGGCCATGTGTTTTCTTTCTTTCTTTCTTTCTTTCTTTCTTTCTTTCTTTCTTTCTTTCTTTCTTTCTTTCTTTCTTTCTCTCTCTCTCTCTCTCTCTCTCTCTCTCTCCTTCCTTTTGTCTCTCTGGCCCTTTTTCCTTTTTTTCTTTCATCTCTCTCTCACTTTTTCTTTCTTTTTATTTTTTTATTTTTTCCTTTCTTTCTCTTTTTCTCTCTGTGTGAGTCTGTCTGTCTGTCTGTCTGTCTGTCTGTCTGTCTGTGTGTGTGTCTATGTGTGTCAGTGGTGGGTTTCAAAAAATTTTGGAACCTCTTCTGTAGGTGTGGCCTGCTTTCCGGGTCCACTGGTGGAACCTCTTCTAACCAGTTCGGTAGATTTGACGAACCTGTTCTACTGAACTGGTGTGAACTGGCAGGAACCCACCTCTGATCTACTTCTATAAAAACTTTGAAAGAGACGAAAGTAAATCAATTATTATCAACTTTAAACAGTTAAACAGTTTAGTTTGATTAGCTTTTGAAAAGAGATCCCAATTTTAAAGAGGAGAACTTTGAAGTTCCAAAACTCTCGGCTGGTTTAAGTTGTCAATGACTTAACTGTGGCAAGATGGTTTCAGCTTCTGCCATGAATTTCTCAATCATTTAGTTGTCTTGGAATGGAAGATGGCATGTGAGCTGATTTAGGACACTCCATTCACACTTGTGAGGATATATAGATCAGACACAAACCTCTCACAGCAATTCAATGGGGAAATGACAGCACAGCCTCTGTCCTTGACTTTGATGGTAAAGTACAAGCAAATACCAATTGGGAGCACATGGTTCTTACATCCCTAAATTTAGATCTATGAAACCAGGACAGAAATTCTTCAAGGATTACGACTAAAAATCAGTGAGATTACACAAGATTCATCTAGATTCTAAAGAGTAGCTTTTGTGGACTGAGTTGATTTTTTTTTTCCTTTTCAGAATTGCCATGGCAGACTCCACCTACATGTTGATCTGTGACAAAGTAAAAGGTTAGCAGGTAATATGCTAATAGTACCAGCTTGCCTTTTGTTGATGCATATCGCTTAATAGATTTCTTAACTTTCCCATATTTTCACAACTTCCATGAGGGTATGAACTTGCAGATATAGCACAACAACTCAGCATATTGTACTGGCCCTGAAACAAATGAGGGAAGAGTGAAGTGCTCCTGAAATGGTAATTTGAGTAAAGCATGACTCAGGATATTTTGGAAGCTACCCACCGTAAAAAAGCTCACATAGTTTCACATAGTTATGGAGCCAATTATGAAATCACAGAAAGACAATGAATCCAGCATGGATCAGGCATTTCTTCCACCCACAATAATCCAGTTATATTCCACTCAAGGGAAAGAGTGGAAGATGAGGCAGGGTGAGGAGGACTTAAATATGAGAGAAGTGTTATTGAAGTGGATCAAATACCTCTCTAATGCAATTTTTTCTTCCCATACTATTCAACCATCTGTGAAACCCACAAGCACAATTAACCTCTCATGTGCATTTCCATCAGCTGATGTTGAGAGGCAATTTATGGACACCAAGGGACAGTTTTGGGTACTAAGCAAAACTAATAGAGCGCTGGGCATGAACGTTCATATGCAAGTTATAGCTGTAAAGTATTTGTTCATGTGGTAAGAACATATATTACAGTATACACTCAATTATAGAGCCACATATCCCATTATCTGAAGGTAAATCTATCCCTTTTTATAAGTATCTTCTAGAGATGGGAGGATTAAGCAATGTATGCAAAATGACATTATTGCAAAAGTGAGGCAAATATGTCATATATTTCATTTGTACTATGGCATAACTGATATGAACTACAGGTATGTCATGATGTATACAGTGACAGTGTGGCTTTTCCCAGATGGCTATGTCCTCCTTCCACACATCTAACCATCTTCACAGGATTCACATATCATAGTAGTATTGGCTGGCAAAAGACCTCCAAGACAGAAGGTGAGCAGATCATATAGCATGAATACATTTTCAAGAGGATCTATTTATATTCATGAGGTCGTTCTTGTCATTACTACACAACTATATCACTGGTAGGGTTGCTGCTATCATGCAATGCATCCTTGGGCAGAATTTTACATAGCAGCACACACACAAACACACAAAATCCAAATCCTGATTGTTAAAATTTGATAAGATGTGTTTCTAGTGCTGGGAATTTTTAGTTCTTAATACATATTCAGCATTATGGTGCCTTCCTCATACAGTGTTCTTATAACGTATATAATTTTGCACATCAGGTTGTGGCAACCTGAATAGCCCAATCTCACGCAAGAACTGAAAATATTGATCATAGCTAGTATAAACATGGCTCCTATGTTGCCTCTTATCTATAACTTTATCCATTACTTTTTCAATATATAGTCCATAGTATACTAACTATTATAGTGCATAAGCTAAAGGGCTGGGTTTATCAAACAAAATAATCACAAGATCCCATTAATTCACCAAATGATAGAAAATGTCTGCTTTTCTTGTACTATTTTATATTTTTCTGCAGCTTAAATCACAGAGACTATTAGCATCTTGTGATTTAGATACCAGTAGTCTGCTTGGTATGTATAGTATGTCCATGTGCTTCCTGTTGTGGTGGGTTTCAATGTTATGACACTTCCTGGCCTCTTAATGAGCAATTCAATCACACCAGGTTTTTTTACAGGACAATTTTGAAATTCCCAGGTATAGAATTACTACCAGTAATTTGGAACTTGCTGATGCTCAAAAACTTTCATTGCCCAAGAGTTTAATAAAATCACAACAAATGTAATCTACTCCTGAATAAGTTCCATAGATTGGATAATACAGCATTTTGTCTTCTTCAGGAGAAAAGCTGATGCAGAGTGAATGTACTTGTATTTCAGTGTATCCGCTATGCTTTATGTCAGAAGACTCCTTTGTCTAAATCCATATAGATAAATTAGGCCTCATGAACAAACAGCATCTGATTATCCCAAGTCTCTCTTTTGTCAGGTTATTCTATTCTAGAACAGCCTGTTAACGTTTACCTAGAAGAAAATATTTTTGCAGACTTTACTCAATTATGTATCTTCCCAGTGCCATTATTCCACATACTGTGCTGATAACAAGCTTTGCCTTGAGATAAAATTGCACACTGGACCATCTTATGACACTGTAGAGAAAAGAAGTCTGTGTGTGTGTGTGTGTGTGTGTGTATGTGAGAGAGAGAGAGAGAGAGAGAGAGAGAGAGAGAGAGAGAGAGAGAGAGAGAGAGAGAGAGAGAGATGGACAGACAGACAGACCAATCCATGATAAGAAAAACAAAACCAAGCATGATGTCTGATTTCACTACCATCAAAAAAGATAGCCTAATGTGTAGAAAACAAGGGGCTGTGAGACAAAAGTATCTCAATTAATGGTCCAAAATCTAACATAGAGCGAAGTTGCTATGGAATCTGTAAGGCTGGTGTTTCTGTAGCTTTTTCTCCTTTCATACTTCGGTTTGAAGAATACTTCATCAAAACAGTTCATACACAATGATGGACAATACTTGAGATGTTATGTGAATACAACGCCACCTCACAACCTTCAGATCTGGTGTGCTACTACAAGAAGTGACAGGGCTATATTATTTGGGGGAGAATGTGGGTAAGGAAAAGAGCAAAAGGTTGCACAATTTCAGAGCTGAAATGGTTTCTGATGGCACCAAGTCTTTCAGAAGACTGCTGGGATGAAGCACAAAATAAACAGATGTGGACTACCTAGTGAAGATTTAAAGTTTGAAGACTTAAAATCCTGTTGCTATTCTGTTTAGATTAATTGTGTTTTCCCTGCCACATAGAAGATTCCTTTGATTCCAACCAGGCACCACATAAATACTACACAGAGAATTTCCCAAAGCACACGTTCTGCTAGAGAGAAATTCCCTGAGGATGGCCTCCAGCATTAATCCAAAAGCTTGGAAAACTAAACCTCTGATCCCAGTGAACAACCCAGATTGGATCCTGCAGATACCTTTCTTTATCTACCCTCCCCCCATAAAAAAAATGGGGAGGGGACATAGAACATAATTCCCCGAGAGAGTTTTATCTGAAGCACTGTAAGCTCAGTGAATAATATTTCTAGAAAACTGCTTTCTTTGTTTCTCCTTAAGTGTAATCTTCCATTTCTGGGTCTGCTTTCATTCAATGTTTCAATGCTTTATATATTTCATACAATCATAGATTCAAGGACCATTTATGCAATTGGACCCAATCCCCTGCTTAGTGTTTTCTCAGAGGTGTTTTCTCCAAATTAAATAGGTCTCACTTAATAAAGTTTAATGCCCCACACCATACATCATCTTTATATTACAACCTAATATCATTCAGAAAGAAGACTCCCTGTATTTGGGAACCAATGAAAAGCTGCCAGAGACAGTGGCTGGATTTGGGGCAGGTGCTGTATACCAGAGTTATCAAACGTTCAACTTGGTCAGCCTGTTTCTGGCACAATCATTCTTTTGATTGTCAGGCAACAATGCTTCAATGCCTTTAATTCAACTGGCTCCTTTGCAACTTCTTTTTAAAAAAAATAAGATAGGTGGAAACTATGATAGCTATGAATGACGACATCTGACGTTGACTGAGAGTTGTGCCAATCATAGCAAAAATGCAGGAAGGAAGATTTAGATGGTATGGACACAATGTATGTGGTAAAGAAGACTCAATGGCAAGGACAACCCTGGCAGACCCAAGAAAAGGTAGATGGGTTATATCAAGGAGGACATGAAATATATGGGTGTCACCCCAAAGATGTCGGATTGACCCAAATGGAGAGGACTTTGTCGACAAGGGGACCCTGTCACAGTGCAGGAAAAACACTAGAAAGAACAAGAAGAAGAGATAGCTGGAAACTATCTATGATGGGAAGTATAATAACAATGAGTGGATACACACACACACACACACACACACACACAAACACACAAACACACAAACACTAGCTCAGTGGTTAAAGACGTTGAACTTATCAGCTGGAAAGCTGACATCCTAGGTTTGAGTTCCAAGCACCATGTGAGTTTCTGTCTTTGCTCCAACTCCTGCCCATCTGGCAGTTCCAAAGGTGCCTTTTCAGTGGGAAGATAATAGTTCCATGTTCCATGCCTCACCCTATAGTCATTAGCCACATGACCACGGAAATGTCTTCAGACAATACTGGCTCTCTCACCACCCCCTAGAGTTGTGTGTGTGTGTGTGTGTGTGTGTGTGTATGTATGTATTTTCGTAGATTTTCACTGGTGTAGCAGAGGTGGGTTCCTACCAGTTCGCACCTATTCGGTAGAACCGGTTCATCAAATCTACTGAACCAGTTAGAAGAGGTTCCACCAGTGGACCCGGAAAGCAGGCCACACTTACAGAAGAGGTTCCAAAAATTTTTGAAACCCACCACTGGTCCTTGGATATGATTATTCTACACTATCATGCTCATATTTATAAAACTCAGTGCCTCTGTGAAAGGTAAGGATGACTACTGCATTTGTGGTGCAATCAGAACATTGCGTGTGTTGAAGTTGTTTTAACGCAAACCAAAGATGCCTTTTAAAAAACAAGCTTACATCATATTCTTATGCATGCCGGTGCTGTGTGTGAGGTAATTTAAGGTGGTTCTGACAAGTGTCGTCGGCATCTTCATATCCGGTTACATGGGTGGCAAGCCCCTCCCATCCGGTCACATGGGCGGCAAGCCACTCCCACAAAGGAGGCCACACCCACAGAGTAGGTTCGAACAATTTTTGAAACCCACCACTGCGGTGTAGGTATGCTGGTCTTGTTGTATTCGGGTCTTTTCTCGTGTAAGATTGGTGAGTGAGACCTCACTGAAACGTTGCCAAGACAATCTCAATCTTATACGGAAAAAGACCCGAATACAACAAGACCATACACATACACACACACACATATACCTTCACGGAATATATATATATATAGAAAATTCATAGTAAAGTGCATGTATCATGTATGTTAATTCTATTTAGTGTTTGAAATTTCCATAGAATCCTATAATGGCTGTAGTTATAAAGGATGTTGCATTCTGAAATATTAATATCTTCAGAATTGGGCATTAATCCAAGAGAGTTTTCCAAAAGAATTAGACATTTGAGCAAAAGGAGAAAAGGGATTAAAACAAAAACAAAAAATCCCTTTAAATGTGTCTGCTAAAAAGGAACTTTGTGAGTGGCAGAGCTACAGTAGGTATCTTCCAAACTCAATAAGAAAGGTTTTATGAAATAGCTAGACATCCCATGACCAATGGGATCATCCTCGTTTCAGAGGTATTTCCTTAGACAGATAAACAGGAGTTTAAATAGTATATAGATGACGTATTGTGTATTCTGCAAATTACATCTTTGATGGACTTAGTAAATCTAAGTACATCTTAGTAAACCACAACAGACAATTAGTAGCAGTCTTGTTTTGTGCTTTCAAATTGTTATTTTAACTAGTTGTGTTCAACTCTTGGCATACTTTAAGGGCACCATACTCTCCATGCTATCCTGCCAACACAGGTAGAGGAAAGGTAAAGGTTCCCCTTGCACATTGTGCTAGTCGTTTCCAACTCTAGGGGGTGGTGCTCATCTCCATTTCAAAGCCGAAGAGCCAGCGCTGTTCGAAGATGTCTCCGTGGTCATGCGGTCAGAATGACTAAATGCCAAAGGAGCATGGAATACTGTTTCCTTCCCACCAAAGGTGGTCCCTATTTTTCTATTTGCATTTTTTACATGCTTTTGAATTGCTAGGTTGGCAGAAGCTGGGACAAGTAACGGGAGGTTACTCCATTACATGGCGCTAGGGATTCGAACTGCCAAACTGCCAACCTTTCTGATCGACAAGCTCAGCGTCTTAGCTACTGAGCCACCACATCTCTGTCAACATAGCTTCTTTCAATTGTTGGATGTTCAACTGTATCAGATTTGATCTTATCAAGCCAGCATGTTCTTTGCTTGCCTTTTCTTCTTGTTCCACTAACCATTCCTAGCATCATTGCCCTCTCCAATGAATTTGCATGCATGGCCAAAATAAATCAGGCATAGTCTTATGATTTTAGCTTCTAGTGATGTGTCTGGTTTTATATGATTTAATATCTCTCTGTTAGTTACTCTGCCTGTCATGGTATACGCAGTAATTTACGCCAGCATCACAGCTTTCAAATACATTACATTAATTCTCTCAATCAGAAGGTACAATGACAAGGGGCATATGTTTAGTTGTGCCCATTGTAGTGTTTGTGAAGCAAAAACTAAGTGTAAAACCACAGAAAGTGCAATCAGTGCTTTTATATATACAAAACAAAGACAGATTCTCCCAGTGCATTTTGCATTGGTCACACACAGCTTTTAAACAAAGATGATTTCAGCTATCATAATTATATAATTGCCATCACTTTATCCTCTTGTAATCTTGAATACGTTTGGTGGAAGCTAGAAGGGTTTCTTTCTTTTGTTTTACTTTTTTACTTTCATCGAGAAGCAAATGTGTGGTAAACAACATCACAAATAACCAAAAGGCCCGGTTGTGAGCCACAGCCCAGGTTGGAGACCCCTGGTTTAATTAACAATTTTTTTAAAAAAAATACTCCAACAGAACCTTGTTTGATATAACAATTCTTTACTTTCCCAACTTTTTAAGGAGATTAAAATACATTAAAGTTTTATCATGATGGAGCTAATGGAATTGACTAAGATGGTGAAATTGACTTCTTTGATGAGATAGAAGATCTTGTCTAGCTTTTTTTCCAACTGGAAACCACTTTTGGACTCTTTCCTTGAAACTGGAAGAAATGCAACTATAATTTTGGGATTTGATGATTATGATTACAGATATACTTTGTATTATTGTTGATTTCAGAATAAGAAGTTAATGTATTTTATATTTATATCTATATTGAAGAAAGGTGGAAGCTACTCTTTTGCTATTTCCCCCCCTTCCTTTCCTTTTCTGCACTTCTAATCTTGCTTTTCTCTGACCTTTTTTCCTAATTTATATATTTTTTGTTTCTTTATATTTTTGTTCAAGTTTAATAATGTTTTCTTCTAAAAAAGAGTTTTTCAAAATCTTCAGTTCAATGGCATTCTTAGTGAGGCCATCCAAAAATTATCACTTGATAATGGAGTCTGAATATTTCTCTCATGGATCAGAGGAGCTATCTTTGTTTAAGCCTATAAGTAACTTCTTTTTTTTTCTTCTCTAATGTTTTTCCCATCAAGATTCTATTCTAGGAAATTTTGTATTAAAATCCTTGAGGACTAATCTGAATCTTCTAATCCAGCTGCCTGAAGTATGACACGCACCATTGCTGATCAGTAGCTATTTCAAGCAATGAAATCTAGACCTTTCTGTTTTTTCCAGATAGCATAACCAAAACAACACTTCTGTCCCAACAGGATATTGTAACTCTGATAATCAAAGTATCCCAACTAAATAAATTTTGCCTTTAGGGAAACAGAGGCACTTAGAAAGTCACCTTACCTATTGAAGAATAATTGAGCTAAATGAAGAAAGATCCTTTCAAAACTCATATGATGTGATTTAAACCTAAAAAAAATGTCCTTGCCCTTAGATCAGGGGTGTCAAACTGGCGGCCCGTGGACCAGATGCACCATGCACAGGCCACGCCCACCCTAGCTCCACGAACAGAAAAAATGTTGTGAAATGTTACATGATGGCATCCTGATGCTGCAAGTTTGACACCCATGCCTTAGAAGATTATTGGCAAATTCTGACATTAATCAAGTTGATTTTATCCATGTCATAGAGTAACAATTTTTTTTGTAATAATCATACCAAAACATTGCTATTTTGCTGTTTCTTCTGCATGTTGTGGACAGTCTGTCCTCCTTCCCATTTCTTTTCATTTTCATAGGACCCCTTGAGTTGAGTCTAGATTGAGAACTAGTTCATAGTTAATCAAAACAGAAGTAAAGATTTCCTATCGCTTTCTCACAGGCATGTCATTTGAAGAGTGCAGAGAATAAGTATAATAAATCTTGAGAGTTGATTCTTAACAAACTTGTGGTTGGGCAAATTATTATAGCAGAAGTTGGAGAACTTCATTATCAACAAAAATGAGCAAAAAACATTATGCTCTTTTACATTTTCCTGATCCTCACAATAGTGGGAAAAAAAGTTGAAATGCTCTGGGGAGTTTAAAATAGCTCTGAGCTCCAATTTTTTTTAAAAAAAAATCCAAAGTCTGCAGCTCAGCAGTCCAGATATTATGCAAAGGAATAACAATGCTCATAGTAATTGTAATACTGCCACTACTAAGAATAATCATATAGGTCATCAAATAAGAATGGAAATGCACATAATTTTCTAAAGGATGCAGGTTACACTATAATTTCCATTGAGTTTGTTTTCAATATTTTCATGCATCGAGCTCTGAAAACAAACAGAAATGTGGTGGTACAGCCCATACGGCAATCTCCAATAAACATATCTAAAAAACCTGATTTGAGTTCCAGCCAAAGATTATTACTGCTCAGTTTTTCCCTCTTGCAGCCATCCAAAGGAACTAGCCCTTGCTCTCCACTCATCTCACACCCCTCCTATTTTTCCTTTTCCTGCACCTGTTGACTCATGTCTGAATATCAACTTTCCATGTAACAGCTCCAGAGAACTGGCAACCGAACCTCAAGCAAATCCATAAGAAAAGAGACACACTGGGAAAAAAAATCTAACAGACAGACTGTTTAATTGGGCATTGATTTCAGGATTTCAGTTTGGTCAACTACATGATAGGGGTGGCTGGACAGCAGCCTTGCTCTGGACACTTTCCCAAAATCTAGTTGTATTTTGTCGCTGCCCCTCCTCTAATTTTTTTCCATTACATTTGTAGCTCACCTTTCCCCCAGCCCAACTCAGCCCTTCTTCCAATCTTCCCTTCTCTCTCTCTCTTTCACACACACACACACACAACTGTGTGAAGTATGGGGACTGGGAGAAAATAACAAACTAAAAGTCACCCAATGAACTTCCATTTGGCCAGGGCAGGAGGAAGGCTTGAACCTGGATCTTCCTAGTCTTAATCCAACACCCTATCCATTAGACCACTTTTCTCCCTTCCTTTCTTGGAAGAAAATCCTTCCTAACCAGGTACTCAAAATACACAGCACTCTACAATGTTGAAGAGCATTTCTAGACTGTTCCTGAAGTCTGTCTAGAAATGCTGATTCCTTTGAAATACAAACTTAATGAATCATCAACTTAGTTGCAAGGAGTCTTTGTAATTCTAGAAAACATGCCCTTACACAGTTTCCACACGCCACCCCCCTCCATGCATATTTAAATAAAATAATGATAGCTAGTCTTTAGATAGTCTTTGATTACCAGATGAGGGAGCTCTGTGCCAAAGGAGAGATTGCAAATAAACTTTGTTATTGCCAACATAGACCTCTCTTTGCCAGGTAAGCTGCCTCAGATTCTGCAATGGGAGGTGGGAGGGGTGGGGGTGGGGCTCAGGACACAGCCATTCAGCGGCAGACAGGAAAATATCCGGTGGTTCAGTTAATGCACATGTGCATATATGACATACAGTATATACACCTCCCTCCTACATAGCCTATATCTGAGGTGCTCAACACAGCCACTCTGAGTTTACACAGGAAATCTCAGTTTCAAATATGAAACCAAGAGAAGTTTAGAATCGTGTTTGAAGACTCATTTGTCAATATTTTCTATGAGATTTGGGGGCAGGAACTTCTATATTTAAAAGAAGAACTTAAACACTTTATACCAGATGGATGGGGACTACTGTAAGTTAATTGTCATGGAGAGTGGCCGTTATCTTGTAATGGCTTCAGTAATCAGAGCAATTTGGATGAAAAGGCAACAAAACAGTTTTATTTTTTGCACAATTATATACAATGCATGATGGAATGACTTATGTAGCCAGCTCTCTGAAAGAGCCATACAAGGTTAAAAAAACCAACCTGTCTCTACAGACAGATAGGGAGCAAAACTTCAGATTCAGCTCACTGAATCTAAAATGCTAATGATTAACACCACCAGAGATAAAGTAGTTGTCAAGTACACGGAGCACAAATTTAACAACCAAAATTAATATGAGGAGTCTGATCAATTCCATGTGTATTCCAGAACTCATTGCATGCAGATCCTTGTGGGCTGTATTTAATCAAAATGGAAAGAGAAAGAATATTGATTGTCTTGGTCACTTTAAATAGTGAGATGCCTTTAAAAATCCCTCCATAATCATAAATAAGTTTGCAAAGAGAATCTTACATGGGCATTGCTTGCAAGCTTCTTGCTGATCTAAAACCAGCAGAGCAATAAATACCTTTAGCTTCCCGGCACGACTTGATTAGGGAAAGGGACAGAAAGGGACAAGTGAAACCATTGACACAGTCGGTGATTTAATTAGTCTATCACTTGAAATGAAAAGTTATTTTATATTATAATACAACTTAACCTGAACAGATCATTCCACTTAGGTATCTCACTGTGATTATTTGGATTATGCCAGCAACTTAGTAAAAAAAAAATCTTATTAATGAGTTGTTGAATCACAATAAGATTTTAAGCAGACTTAAATCTATGAGATATTTTTTGGATATCTACAATCATGAATTGTAGATACTTAATGCAATGAATGGATAGCGAAGATGGATTAGCTATGCCTAACAAAATTAGGCATAATTTTGTAACCTCCTGAACACCTAAGATTTGAAGAAAACTGTCATTAGACAACAAAGAATGAAGCAATACTAGAGAAAACTTTACACTCTGACATGATGGTAGTAAAAGATACGATGCTTATCCAAATATGAGGAAGTTAATCAAGATTAATTGAGATGATACGGGAACTGTTCCTTAACAGTATACTTTCTAAGTATAAGAAACTTGGAGTCAGCTGCAGCAAAGCAGAATCTCATTACTAATATGGACAATACAAAAAGTAAACATTTGACTTTGCATGATTCCTAAAAACTGTACAACCCATCCAACTTCTTGCCTCATCTGCAGATAAAAACTGCCAATATCACTCAATTCCTGCTTGACTTCAGGAATTTCCCTCTAGGAGCAGCGGATACATTCAATATCATTGTTGTGCTAAGAGGTAGTTGAGTATTGTAATACATAACAAAAATAAAAGTGAAAAAAAAAAACCCACTTCCTTTGGAGTAGGAGGCTCTCATATTCAAATCCAATATGCCTTTCCTTAAATATTTCTGTAGCCCATGAATAAAAAAACAACACAAGACTCTTCCCACACTTGAGGTAAAGATTTGCTCACCAAGAGCCATGGCTATAGTCACTATAGGCTAATAATCCTTGCTCTGGCCCTCTGACAGCCACAACAATCATGACAACAGGTGGACATTTCTGCTATGCTCAGTCTGGTGGGACTTAATGCTACTATGCAACACAGTACCTTTGCAATGCACAAACTCTTCCCCAGTAGGGGGACTTCCTTCTTCACACAGCCATTGGTCAGCCTTGTGTTCACTTGCATGATAGTCATTGTGATCCCCATTGCAGTCACTTTTCCCATTGCTATTGGAATATCCGTTGACGTACATTTTCAAGGCCGACCTCCGGAAACAGAGGATCTCCTGGAAAGCATACCTGAAGTCTGGGCTTCGGCAGTAAATTAAAGGGTTGAAAGCCGAATTGGCATATCCCACCCAGTTCAAGAAGATATACACATTTTTGGAAATCAAGTTTTCTTGAATAGCACGCACAATGTGGACAATGAAAAATGGGAGCCAACACAGAGTGAAAGTGCCCATGATGATGCCCAGAGTTTTGAGAGCTTTGTGCTCTTTCAAGCAAAACTTGGATGCTTTCCTATGGTTTCCTTTTCCCGCGTTTCGCTCCTGGTTGGAATTTTGCTGGTGGAATCGTCCTTCACATTTGTCTATTTTTTTAAGCTGCTTCTTAGCGACCTGGAAGACTCTGGCGTAGACAAAAACCATGACCACCAAAGGTACATAGAAGGAGATGACCGAGGAAGTGATAGCATACTCCTGGTTGATGAAGAAGTCGCAGCAGCCCTCGTTCGAATAGCAATCCTCGGCATCCGTCTCATTGACTCTGTACCACTTCATCTGGATAGGTAAGAAGGAAGTCGAGATTGAAATGATCCAAACCAAGAGGATGACCATCCTGGCTTTATTTTTGGTCAAAAGGCTCTGATACTTGAAAGGAGAAGTGATGGCAAAGTACCTGTCCACAGCAATGACACACAGTGTCTCGATGCTGGCTGTCACACAGAGGATGTCAATTGAGATCCAAAACTCACACCAGAAATCCCCAAACTCCCAAGTGCGCTGGATGATGTAGCTGGCTCCGAAAGGGACCACTCCCAGGCCCATCAGGAGATCCGCGCATGCCAAAGAAGTGATAAAATAGTTAGTTACCGTCTGCAGCCTCTGGAATTTGGCGATGGCCGTGATCACCAACACGTTGCCAAAGAGAATCGCCAGCACGATCAACGACATGAGAATGGACATGCCCACCACCCAGCCTTCTTCAGACGCGGTGGAATTGTCCGGGTTCTGCCTGTCACTGCCGTTGGCGCTCAGCGCGAGGTGCGCCGAATCGACGGGGCTCAGTGTCACCATTGTGCCAGGTAGCCCTCGAAGCAACCCTCGTTCTTCTTCTCGGCCCCGGGCGATCCGGGATAGGAGCAAATCCCGCCGGGGCTCTTGGCGAGGGCGCTGCCGCGCTCGGCTTGCTTTCGTCGGCTCGACAGTTCCAAAGTCCCCGTCCACTTAACCTTTGCGGGAACTCTGCTCCCAGATGCTACTGGCCAGCTGGAAGAGAAGAGCCGGGCTTGGCAAGCGAACCGGGGGGTGGACGCGATGGTGCGCCTCATGCAGCCAGCAGTCTGAACGGCGTTTGGTCGCGTCTTGTCCTCGGCTCGCCTCGCTTTGATCACCTCCCGCGCGCTTCGAAGTAACCCTTGCCGGCTGGAACTTGTCCGGAGCCCGTTATGTTTAGGGAGTTTATAGGAACTCTCACTTGTGACGTCACGCTCCCTTCAGCCAATAGCCTGCCAACAGTCTGCCAACACACACACACACACACAGACACACACGCATAGACAAAGAGACACACAAACACAGGCGGGCCGTGGGGACCGCTCGGCGGTGGCAGCTTACAACCAGCCAGTGCGCCTTGCGGCCGCTTTGCTTCCTTACTCCTAGCCTGAAACCTTCCTTCTGCGCCGCGGTTACAGCTTACGACTCAATAAGCCCAACTAAAGTTAGCGTCCGATCCTGTTGCCGGCTTCTGTTCCTCTCCTGTCTTCTGGCTTGGGAAGCCGCTCGGGCTCCCTTGGAGAAACAGGCAGGAAGATCAGGAAGTTGACCCGGGAATGGGATGAGGAGGGATACCGGGAAATTGAGATGTTTTAACGGGAAATGCGGGTGAGAGTTTAATCGAGAACTTGGCGCCCTTTGCGGTGCACCATCCCTCCTCAGGTGCTGGGAGCGTCCAGGCAGGCACCTTCCACCGAGACACCAAAACCTCACCTGGGAACGCGGGGCGGAGTGGAGCCCCAATCCCACTCGCAGCGTGAAGTGTTCTTGCTGCCCTTCGGACCGCGATTTTGCAGCCTCTTCGACATTGAAGCTGCAGGTTTGACAACCGTTTCCAAACTTTTCCAGTTGCCTTGAGCTGATCCCACCGCCAGGGAGAATGTCCTTATTTTTTTATTGCGAAGGAGAGCGTCTGTTCGTGTGCAATTATAGTGTGGTGTTTATACTTTGCCTCCTTTGACTGGTGGCATTATTTACAGAGCAACCACTATTAAATAGGGTCTACTGTAAGATCAAAGGTGAGGTTTTGGGGGGGGGGGTTTAAGGAAAAAAAAGCTATCCAATAAGTTTGCAAATAAAATGCTTGTGATTATATCTCCTGTATCAGAAACACTATATCTAAATAAAGTGGAACCAAACTGTTGTTTTCTTTTAAAAAAAAAAATGCCTTCCAGTCTATGGATGAAGAAGTTGTGAAATGTTCTTGCGTTCTCACCAGAAGAGCAAACTAAACAGAACTCTCATTCATCTGTACCAGCCAGTTTCGACACAGCGCAGAAAGAACCATCTTGTGTTTGTTTGCCAAGTAGGTGATAGATATAAGGAACTTGTCAGACAGAAGACCAGTAATTTAATATCATAAACATGGCTAAACACACAAGGATTTATTTAAGCCTCTAATAGATAAAACTATCAGTTTCCCCCACTCTTTTAAGTTTTTTTTAAAATGTTTAAATTCTGCCCCTCTTATTTATCAATTTGTAGAGCGTGATGAATACCTAACAAGAAAGCAAATAAAATTCTTAGCTCATCCACACTTCTGAAGAACCACAGCTGGAGAGCAACAATTGAGAGAGGGGTGCGGGATTCTGCCAACCCACCAGCTGATGAGTTCTCAGGCAGGACTATAAAATCCTTGGGTACGATTCAGGAACAGCACTTTTGTGTTCTAAATTAGTTCAAAGTGGCTAACTACAGTAAGTATGTGTGGAGATGCGAATAAAACTGCTCAAGCAGCCAGGCTTCTAATAAAAATAAATTAAGGGCCAAGCAATTACACATTTGATAACCTTTAAAGTACCACATGGTTGTTTATTGGTTTTGCTGCCAAAAAAGAAGAAGGAAGAGAGGAAGTGAAAATAAAGTGTCTAATCTGCAAATGGTTTGAAAGTGATCTTGTCGCCTGTCTTTTGATCATCACATTACAGCAGACTCTCTAGTACAATGCTGTCTTAGCCTAATATAACCCTGAATAGTCAAACTTCCTGATTATGCAAATATTCTGTTTTCAGGTCTAACCAGTAATGTTCACCCCACAACTATTATCTTATTTGAACGTAAGTAGTAGATTATAATACTGATGATAACTTTTATATAATGTTTTAAGAACTAGCTTATCTTTCTATCAAATGTACTTAATAAGATTTGGCTCAAATCACAGTTCATAATTAGTAATAATTACAAAACATGTCTTCCAACCATTCCCATGTACAGTTTTTTTGTCTGAATTTAATGTATTTGCTTTAAGAAGATACAAACTTTCCTACTCAGGAAAATGTGGAAAATAATATATGGCAAAAGGATCTGTCATAGAGAAAAGAGATTATTCTTTTATTAACCTGAGAGACCGCCTCCTGCCATTTACCTCCCAACGACCAATAAGATTGCACAAGTTGGGCCTCCTCTGGGTGCCGTCGACCGGACAATGCTGGTGGCTCCCCATGGGAGGGCCTTCTCTGTAGCTGCACCGGCCTTGTGGAACGAGCTACCTGCCGAGATCCGGACCCTCACCACTCTCCCGGCCTTCCGTAAAGAGACCAAGACCTGGCTGTTCCGGCAGGCCTGGGGCTGTTGATTTTTCCAGCCCCACTTGATGGAATGGATGTTGTACTGTTTTTTAATTTTGTATTTTTAAACTTTTTAAAATGCTTTTATTTTTATTTGTATTTGTTGTGAGCCGCCCAGAGTTCCTAGGGAGTGGGCGGCATACAAGCCTATTAATAAATAAATAAATAAAATAAATAAATTTATATTACACTTTTTATTCAAGAGCTCAAGGTGGTATACACGGCACTGCTTCCTCCATTTTTCCAGTGAGATAAATCCAATTGAGAGAAGTATTTATTCATCTGAAGAGTTTCCAGAGTACAGGGTCTCTATAGTGCCAGGCTGCTGTCTTAACTTCAACACTACATAGATTTAAGAGAAGGATAGGTGGAAATTCTAGATGAAATTGGGAAAGTTTTAACCGAATACAATAAATCCCAACATTTCGTGAAGCTATCTTTATAAATAATACTCATTCCATAGGTAAAGGTAAAGGTTCCCCTCGCACATATGTGCTAGTCGTTCCTGACTCTAGAGGGCAGTACTCATCTCTGTTTCTAAGCCAAAGAACCAGTGCTGTCTGAAGACATTTACATGGTCATGTGGCCGGCATTACTACATGTCGAAGGCACACGGAATGCTGTTACCTTCCCCTCAAAGATGTTTCCTATTTTTCTACTTGCATTTGTACGTGCTTCCGAACTGCTGAGTTGGCAGAAGCTGGGACAAGTAATCTATTATGCGGCACTAGGGATTCAAACCGCCGAACTGCTAACCTTTCTGATCGACAAGCTCAGCATCTTAGCCACTGAGCCGCAGCGTCCCTTCAATACTCATTCCATAGGTATTTGAAAAATCAATCCGATAAATGTGTAGTACAGAGTGAACATGATACAGGGATTTACAATTTTAATCAAACAGGTAATGTAAAATACTTGAAATTTGGAGAATGCAAAATAAATGACATGACTGGAGTAGCTTGAAACCGGTGTCCAGTTTAATCATTAAAACTTTCTCACATAATATCTAGGAACTTTAGAAGGACATGGTGATTCTTTTAACTGAATTTCAGGTATCCACATGTTGGATACAACCTTGTTTCATGATATGCAATGTCAGAGAATGCACACAAATGTAGATCAAATGCTAGCCACTCTGTTTTAGACTGAAATAATTGCTGGTTGTAATTTTGATACTTATCCATCTCAGTTGGAGTGGTGGTGGTGGGGGATGCCATGCAGATGTATGGGAAAATGAGCCTGATAAATCTGGTTTAGGTTTCCTTTAGAGTAAGCATCTGTATAGGACTGGAATATTTACTTTACTGAATGTTAACGAGAACATCTTTATAAAAAATGGGTTGTGTTTGCTGTGTCATTCAGATGACCTACATACAACTCTGTGAAGCTGTCCCCTATGAGGTTGCCAAGTCCAGGATGTATTTTCCTTCAAGAGCAGGTTTCCTAGATTGATGACTCAGGGAATAAAACCTCACATTCCTACTACCTAATATGCAGTTTAAGTGGAGATGACAGAGGATGAAACTGGGAGCTTCTGGGATGTCTGCACCTGCCTCACCTTTATGCTATCACTTCCTCCCCAATCTAATCCCACATCCCACATTTTTGGGGGGAATGTATTGGTGTTCAGAAACTCATAGCAACAAGTGCTGTTCAATATTGTCAAAAAGAAAATCTAGCAAAGGAAGGAAAACAAGCAGTAGACGTTATTCCCTTAGACACTGGGATGGCTGTCATCCCATATTTCAGTCTGGTTTCCAGAAACTGCTGGCAAGCTGCCTTGGAAAACCTGCTGAATAGATGTATCTTAATCTGGTCTGCAGATATGCCTTTTAAGTATATGAAACTAATGTCTTCTGCTTTGTGTATCACCTGAAGTCCATTCTACAGGCTTCCTAGCCATTCCTAACAGTGGGCTACATCTAATATTGTTACCTCTGGGAGAAAAACCTATCTAGAATAATAGTAATAGTTGGGGCCAAAAGGGAAGCCAGCATATTAAAACAACAGGCTAGAGACCATACTGCCTATTTTCAAGCACCAAAGGGTTTGTCCTGGTAGTGATTCCAAAATTAATTCAAGAGGAAAAGTGGATGACAGCACTGTACCACTTGAACTGACATAAAAAACATGAAAGTGAATATAGCAATACGAAGAGGCCCAAGGAAAAAAATGTCCTTCAAAATGCGTTACAGTACTTAATTTTTGGCTTCTTCTTCTAAGTACCTTTCATACCTTTCAGCCCATCTGCATTTAAAAGACACAAGCTACTCTTTTGAAGACAGCAATGTCCACATTTTGGACAGAGAGGACCTTCGGTTTGAAAGAGGAGTCAAAGAGGCCATCTATATCAAAATTGACACAGAAGGGGAGGGATACAACATCATCTATCTCCAATCTACAGTCCTTTCAACAGTTCCAAGAAGGCTCCACACCCATTTCCACTCCTCAAGAGACACTGATGACATAGATAAACCTACAGGTGGCCTCAACAGCTCTCTAAAAGGAATGCAAGTGACCAGCTGTCTGCAAGGAGTATAAATCTTTCCATTCCCCACCATCTAGTCAGAGCTGAAGAAGCCTTTTGCATGAGAAGCGGAATGTCTTCAAAGAAAAACCAGAAAGTCCAGTTGCCTCTTGAAAAAGCACCTTTGGGCCTACCTTTCATACTGTAATGCGTAGACCCAAATTTATTAGCTAGACCATGTCGTCTGACAAATTTGGAGATTTCATATTTCTGGGGAACACT